>NC_142606.1:28359736-28659736 GCF_041222555.1 Hakea prostrata
CTTTCATCCACTTCTCGCCGCTGGGTCATTGATTCAGGAGCATCTGATCATATGATAGGTAGTTCATGTTACTTCTCTTCATTTAATCCATCATCATCCGTTGTCAATCAAGAAAATGGGTCCATGCCAATGTTAACGGCACATGAACCTGTTCAACCCCCCCCCCCAGGCCATATCCTCTGTTCTATATTAACCTTACTTCCCTTTTAATTTGTTAGATGTCCACAAAATCATCACCACTTATCATTGTTACCTTACCTTCTTTCTTAGCTATTGCATATAAAGCAGACGATTGGTAGAGACCAGGAATTTGGGGGATTCTACCTGTTTGAAGACTCCACCTTTGTGGCTTGTTCTGGCATCTCCAATCCTCACCCAATTCATTGCCATTTGGGCCATCCATAGATAATTTAAAATTCATAGATCCTTGAATTGTATACTTTCAAATTTACCATGTGAGTCTTATCCGACTGGAAACCTCCACCCCTATCAGCTATTCCCCCCCCCCCCCAACAAAAAAAAAATCTTAATAAAAGGTCTGACTAGCCCTTCTTGTTAGTCGACACTGATGTTTGGGGCCCATGTCCAGTTTTATCCACTTTTGATTTTCGTTATTCAAGAGTTACCTACTTTAACAAACAAGGGCACTACCTCTAGTATCTTGCGACAGATTTACAAGAAGAAAATATTAATTAGAAACAAACTAAACCAGAAAATATAATCTACAGCACTAAGGACAAATAGTGTTGCCACTGAACTTCAAAAGGCTTAAACAGCAAACCACAAGTATAAGAAAGAAAAATGGCGAATCGCAGGCCAACTTATAGTCACAACCATATTCCTGAATGCCTTTCACAGTTTTGGGTACCAAATTAATGCTTAGAGTTGAAGCAAAGAAACAAACTTAACATATGACAATAACTTTGTGTTGATCACTCACCAAGGGGGATCTTCCATCATAATCTATCTTATTTGGATCTGCTCCTGCTTGGATCAGTTTTTTAAGTTGGTATAGGTCTCCCTGATAAGCAGCATTGTTCACCCTCAAAGCAAGCTCAGCCTCTTGTTTTCCAATATGAAGTGTGATGTCGGATTCCAACTGCTTTATCCGAATGTTGGATTCCTTTCCCTGTCAGTTGACAGGGTATTAGCGATAGTGCACACAAAAGTTTATTTACATGAATAACTCTCAGTAAGGAAGAAGGAAAAAAATGCATGAAATGAACATTTATTACAACAGAGAGACTGCCATATTACATAGGGAGGAGTTTACATGCGTGTAGAGAAAAAAAACAAACAGTGGAGTGCAGTTGGTCATCGTTCAGTTACATTAGGGACATAAGGAATTTCCTTGTGAACTGATGGAACTCGTCCAGAAGGATGTGGAGTCAGATTTATTACAGATTGTAACTGGTTCCATTTTCTGGCTTCGGATAATGGGTATAAGGGAATGTCCTTGGTTTTAATATTACCCACCTCCATAGGGGGTCCAGCAGATTGCCTATTTTTTAACTTGTTCTTCTTAATACAACAAGTTTACCCATCCCACCCGACTACACCCAAACACCCCCCCCCACCACCCCAAAAAAAAAAAAAAAAAAAAGAAGAAGAAGAAGAAGAAGAAGAAGAAGAAGAAGAAGAAAGAAGAAAGAAAGAAAATGTTTCCTCTCACAATGGAAAACTCTGGGGCCTTGGATGCCACAATATATTCATAGGGTCTCCAAGTCCAATAGCCTAAGCTTTTTGGTTAGACGTTTCAACACAGTTTGAGCTATTACATCCCTAAGTCATAAAAGATTTGTGTACTATCTTTTAGACTTCATGTATGAACTAGATTATTGTCTAGTTGGCTTCTATTGTATTTTTATGATTTTAACTTTTACCTCCCAAGGATATGTATGAAATTGCTTCATTATTATTACTAAGTAATATAGGTTTATAGAAGAATACATGAACTAGTTTCCAATGGATTCTCTTCCTCTCCATTTCAATGTTTCATTCTTCTCCTTACTCCTTTTCTTTTCTTTTTTCTTTTTTTTTTTTTCTTTTTTTTCCTTTAGGGTTTGGGGGGGGGGTACATCTTCTCCTTACTCTTATCTCATCTTCTTCCTTCTTCCTAACACTCTTACCTAGATTCCACTTTAATCACCCGAAAAGAGAGAGAGCCACGCATGCCATATGTTCTGCCCTGAAGAAATCAACATGTGATGGGGAGTATTAGCAGTAATCCCATCTTGGAAAACTCTGGACTTGAATGCTTTTCATACACCAATTGGGAGTCTGTGCCTAATAGCTTAAGCTTTTAGGTTGGACAGGGAACACTTCAATACAAATCACCTAGAGAGTACTATTATTATTTGATCCATAATTTCTTAAAAGCTAATTAGAGGGACCAAAAATGAATGTTAACTATGGAGATTGATTCAACATAAATAGAAATGGATAAAAGTACCTCTAGAAGGTTGCTGAAAATCGTCCTTCCATCAAAACAGTATATTTGTAAAATACTCGTGAAGGATTGTTTATCAATCCGCAGGAGCCTACAAAGCTCTCGAACTTGAACTGTATAAGGCTGAGGAATGTTGCATAGGATGGAAAGTTCCCCAAATGAACTATAAGGATGCAGAAGTGAAATAGTCTCTTCTGATCCATCTTTCCCTATGCCAACCAACTCCTGCAGAGATCATCTAGTTGAAAGCACATTTACAAATTTTGCGTCTTGAAATGGGAAAACTAAAAACGAAATCAGTGTGCTTTAAAGATCAGTTAGCGAAATCATAAGTCCGACAGGAATAAAAATTTAGGTAGAAAGAACTTTAGAATGATAATAACCAACCCAATGGATGTGAGGAAATATTTTGGCTGAAGTACAAGTGTACATAATAAAGTAGTTAAGCATAAAATTTTTGAAGGGTAAATAATTAATACCAGCATGCCATGACAGACAATATAGATTTGATCCCCTACACTGCCCTGTTCCATTATTACTTCTCCTGGTAGAAAAAGTTCTTCATGAAGTCTGACTACCTGCAAGGGAAGAATGTATTAAAAAAAATTTAAGAATAAATAATAACCTTCCATGCTTTGAATATAACATTGCGTTTCAAAAGTAAGCTGAATTAACAGTGGAAAATAAAATAAAAAGTTTTGAGTAGCATACATATTTGTCCAAGATGTTGTGAAACAAGTGAATAAATTAAATTAGTCAGATAGAAAAATAAAATATTTAAAATCAACATGGACAGTTTGATAAATTCATTTGAATCAGGACTGAACCTACGTATTAATTAGGAACTTTATAACAATGCAAAAATGGAAACCATGAGGAATTCACCACCAGCCATAATTTCGCATAGAAGTAATAACCCATGGTACCATGTGCAAGTGTAATGTATTACATTAGAAAATTTGAAATCAATCATCAATGTTTTTCTGCATGGACAGAACAAAATTTTTTATCATTGGACTACCTTTCAAATGTTCTTACTTATCGATTAAAACGACGTAGACAAAAAGCAAATGCTCCAGGCTGTATACATCAAGGAACCAAGGATTACAGAGATCAATGACATAAAAATGGAGAAATAAAGGAGTAGATATAAGGAAAACCAGACACTTATGAACATATGTTCTGCCAAGAAGTTTTCAATACCCAAAGAAAGTTCAATCAAGAACCTAACTGGCCAGCATGATTTGGAGCTTCTCTATTGCAGGAGAGCTTTTGGAAGTTGGACAGAAGCCGCCCTTAAAGCCATCATAGCAGCTGATGCTGGTATGGGAGTCAAGCAAGAAAAATATACAAAATACACTTGAAAGACAGTTTAAGACAGTTTGTCCATACCGAAGTGAAGATATGGGCAAAATACACGCAATAGAAACATGTGGCAGAGAGGAAAAAAAGGATGATCTGAGTACAGAATCAAAAAATAGATTTTGTTATTCAAGATTAAAGACAAAATTGATGGGCAGTTAGGAGTGCAGCGCACTAAAATCAATTGGGTACATTCGTTTGGATCATAATGGACCAGATGACTCCTAGTAAGGACTATTTTTCTTTTGATTCAATTGTCTAGTTTATTAATGTAACTTCTGGCCCGATTCAAGTGAATGGCAGAAGGGTGTTTTCTTATTCAGTTATCAGTATTTTATCATGCACAAGTGATGGACTGTTTTCCTTTTAGAGTCAAGACTTGTAAGTCCTTTCTCTTCCACAACTTGTATTAGGCCTTTGGCCTCTATGTAACAAACCCTCTCCCCCTGGGTGGATGGTACGAAGACAAGTTATTATTCTAAATTTTCTGCTCTGCAGTCGAGTGTTCTTATTTTCTGAATGCCATTCTGGTGTTTCAGGTCCAGACTGAGGGATTTTTGTTCTTTGAAGTCCAAGCCCCCGGATCTTTGGTGTTTCAAGTCCAAAGAAAATATTATTTTTTGGTGTTTACAACAACAACAATAAGCCTTGTCCCAACTAAATGGGGTCGGCTACATGGATTCGAGGCCATGTTAGATACAAGGCCTAAGCTATACATATCCTTTCTCACCACTTCTCCTAAGGTTATCTTAGGTCTACCCCTAGCTCTTCTAGTTCCTTCAATATGGATTATATCACTTCTCCATACAAGGGAATTTATAGGTCTCCGTTGAACGTGGCCGTGCCACCTCAAACGACTTTCTCGAAGCTTATCACTTATGGGAGCAACTCCCATTATTTTTTGGTGTTCAAAATCCAAGATTCCATTGTCGCGTTGGTTTCAGCCTTCACTTCCTCATACAAATTGATCCATTGGAGAGCAAGATCAGCAGCAGCAAGGTTTAATTGCAGACCAAGCCCTTCCTCACTCAAATCATATCGCCATCCATCCACATAATCTCCACTTACACCTTCTCTTTCCATTCTATGTCAAAACTTCTCAGTGACAAACTGACTACTTTCTGTATACAGATTGGTTTGAGCCCTAACTTCAAACCATCCAAATCCAAAGTCATACAAACATTCTGAGCACCTCCCCTAAGTCATTCCTATCTGAAATTTTAAGAAACCCTCTCTTTTACCAATTTAGCAGGTTCTGCTTCAACTTTCAAGATCTTGCTTAATGGCCCTCACCCCTGTAAGGCTACACCACATGGAGTCTAGGGGAACCAAGGCATTGGAGAATGTCATGGATGCAAGGTGACACCAACAAGACAACCAATGAGTACAAGGCACCCACCAAGGCAACCAAGGCACCTGGGTGCTCAGGCAATCTTGATAACTAGCTTGCAGAAGTCAATTAGTCTAATTATACACCAGAATGAATAACAAAATATTAATAGAAGAATATTATAATTGAGCTGGTTCCGTTACAAGATCTCGGTTATTGGCCGTCAACCCCTAGTGAGGCTACCTGTTACAGAGCTAGTCTAGGTGAACCAAGGCACGGGACGGGGTCAAGATGCAAGTTGACACTAACAAGGCAACCAACGAGTACAAGGTGCCCACCTATGCGATCATGGCACTTTGGTGCTTAAGCGACATCTTGACAAGTAGGTTGCAAAAGCTCATTGGCCTAATGATACGCTAGAATGAATAGCCAATAAAAAGAAGACTCGATAAGACAGGATTTTGTAGAGGATAGAGAAGATTTTCATATTGGAAAGGAGTCTCCTCTTGCAGCTGCCTGTTGTGGGCCTCGGATCGAAGATAGAATTGTGTGGTCCACAGACTGTGAGTGATGGACTCAGATGTGGAGTGTTCTAAGGGAATGGGAGAACTAAATAATAACCACTTTTCTTAAATGGTGGGCCACCTTTATTGATTAGCGAGATAGTCTCACAATGAAAGGCTTTTTCTGCACAAACCATGGCCCTCATTCCAATACTTCGGTACAATCTGCCTCAAGACTGATTCTGGAAACAAAGAACCCACTCTGAGACAAGTTAACAGATACAATACCAGATGGCTTCCATTGCTTCAACAACATATCCTTTGCAAAAGGGGAAACTAGGCCTTCCTGCAATGAAGTGGCCTACCAATGCCCCCTCCATTTGTTCACTTCTTCTTGCACTGCAGAAGCATTACACAAAGCTCCGTTGACTCGTCCCTAAAGATTGTATGGATAAACTCCAGCTTCAGGCCTTTCTCTGATCCCCTATCATCGCTATCAGCAAATAACTCACTCCATGACATCCACTTCCCTGCCAGAGAGGCAGGGAAGGACAATTAGACCTTTGGTTATCCCCTAAAAAACCAGAACCGTAAAAGCATGAATGAAAAGGAAAAACTCTTACCCATGTTCTGATCCAATCAATCAAAAACTTCATTAATCAAACAATCAATCTATAATAACCGATGAATCAAACCATATAATCAAAATCAATTGATTCAAACCAGAATCAAACTACCAATCAATCAAGCAAAGAAACCACTAATGGAAAGATGGCCTGAAATGCACATGGCAGCAACCTCTGGCAGAGCTCTCCCAACAAACT
Organism: Hakea prostrata; assembly: GCF_041222555.1. NCBI lineage: Eukaryota > Viridiplantae > Streptophyta > Magnoliopsida > Proteales > Proteaceae > Hakea > Hakea prostrata. The sequence continues at coordinate 28,366,205 of NC_142606.1, forward strand.
TTTAGAAACTTAGGAACAGCTAAAATAGGCCAGCAGCACGGTTAATTGCAGACATCGTGGATGATGTGAAGGTGAAATGTGCTACTATGTATTTTGCCAGTGAACGGACTGCCCAAGTTTCTTCTATAAACTGAGAAGTGGAACATTCAGGTGGCTTGGAAGACTAGGATTCCAAAGGCATGTTCCTGATTTAGGCCTTTTTCAAACTTGATCTCTTTGCACACTAGTGGAGCATTATTGAACTCATCAGCTAAATATGGTGTGGAACTAAGGACTAATGTCAGCAGTCCTATATGGCATATGCTGGTAGAGAGGAAGAGATATCCGTCAATGGAATCACAAGCCATCGATAGAAGGATTGATATTTGCATTCAAGAAGGTATTTGGAGGTATCCATCAGATCTCATCCTAAATTGGCAGTGGATATTCTTAATGGGGCTATCCAAGGACCTTGGAAGTGCCAAGCTATAAAGGGAGCCTTTTGAAAGAGGTTGCTGTGTTAATAGAGGTAGAGTTTAGACAAATGTGGAGGACACATAACCAGCCAGTGGATTACATAACAGGGGATCACCTAAGCCAGCAGAAAGTTTGGTAGAGAGCTAGTTGAACTGATTCAAATGGATACAGCTGCGCACATTTATTGCAGATTGCAATTGGGTTTATGTTCCTATTCAGGATACTGGTCAGGAGGTAATGCCCTCCATGTTTGGATTCTCCTTACCATCTTCTAAAGGGGTTCCAGGAGGATGCCTTCTTTCTATTTTCATTTCTTTAACAAAATTCTTACTTGCCAAAAAAGTTATTAATAGAAACATATTTTAAAATTGTAAGATTAGTAAATGAGAAGAAAGAGGGAACTCAAGGAAGGACAGTAGTATCAATGGAACATTCATTGGTTCAAATAAATCTAGAGATAATCGACCAGTCTCTGTCATGAACACTCTTCACTTAAAACTAACAGTCAAGGTTTTCCAAATTTTAAGACTGAATATAGAATGGGCCAAAATACCACCAAACTATAGAAAGAAGGAACTTTGAAGAGAAGCCTAATAGCTTATACATACAGAGTGTGCAGGAAGCCAGGAACACACAAGCCGCAAACATGCATTCACCCGAAACAGCAGAATTTTGTCTATGCCATGGCCAGGAGTCCAGATTGGATAAGAATGCCCAATCTTCATGCAAAAGGAGGAATAAAGACTTCTAGAAAGGATAAGATTGGTCAATTTTTTCCCCAAAAACAATCAGATTTTGGTCCTATTTTAGTTGACAGAAGTGAATGAAATTAAAGATGTTTCATTCTGATCCAGTAGAGTAATACTTTATGAAAAATAACATTGAAGTCACAAAAGATCAGAGACTTCCAGTCTTAATGAAATTAAAGATGTTTCATCCTGATCCAGTAGAGTAATACTTTATGAAAAATAACATTGAAGTCACAAAAGAGCAGAGACTTCCAGTCTTTGTGGTACAGAAAAGGGTTATTTTGTCTTAGTTTTTCAATATTAGTTTAGGGCTGTTTCACTTGTTTTATTCTCATAGATCTGCCGTCATTCAATAAGGGCAAAAAAGGACTTCTGATTATGGTTTGAACTGTTAAAAAACTGTGCCCTGTGAGTAGAGGAAAATCAACCCTAATCGCAGGCCTCTTCTCTAAGCTTGTGATTTCCTCTTCTCTCTCATTCTCTCTGAGTTTCTTCTCAGTTTCTTCTTGTTCAGTCTCAGTTGCTTGGACCGTTACAAAGATCTGGGATGGTAACAAATAACATATGTTTTTATGGGGTTTTTTTTTTTTTCTTTTTCTTTTTCCTCTTAATATAAGTTCAAAGCATCCTGTAAAAGGTAACAATAAAAGAAAAAACACAGCACAGATGAGATACAAACCTTTAACAGCAGTAAAAACATTTTTATTTCCAACCCAAAAATAAGAAATGAAAAAGAACAGCATGAAAGTGACAAAAGTTTGGCTTTTGCTGAACAACAATAATTCTGTAACTTCAGTTGGACTCTCAAATTTCATGGACAAGGATTATAAAAATATAAACCATGCTTCTTGTAGGGAAAAATGTTATCTATGGGGAAGTGTACCCCACCATACCCAGACACATGAGTGTCAGAATGATTGCCCCACCCCAATGATAGGTGGTAATGATTGTCTGTTGATGCTGGCATGTGCACTCCATTTGGCTCTCGACATGTAGGGGCTGCACTACCCCACCGAGAAAACTTGCTTCTTGTAGTGTCTACGTATGTGCAATTACTGGTAATCACATTTATCAACAACTTACTTACAATCTGAGTGATGAATTCTGAAGAGCATCCTTTGAATAGAGAAACCTTTTCAACGAATGGCTTGTATATCTTGAGTGAAATCTGTCAGAGTGACAACAAAATTTTTTTATGGTTTATGTGTGAAATACTGAAACAAGTCACATAGAAAAGAAAAGAAAGTCTCTATCAAGGATATCATAGGTACAAGAGGTATTGAACTTCATAACTCTAATGCAATTTGAACTGAAATGATGGATCAAGCAAAATATAGATTTCTTCACCTGTAAGAGCAACCTGGCTTCAGAAGGGAGCTTCAGATTTCAGTGGGAAAATCAGAAACAAAGCACATATATTTAGATAGATAGATAGAGAGAGAGAGAGAGAGAGAGAGAGATGCAAACACAGGCAAAAGAAAGAGAAGATCACATGGAAAATCCATTCGTCTGTAACAGTTGATTAACCTCTCCATAGGATTCCTTTAGAATGTTTTTTCACCAACTAAACTAATGCTGTAGCAATTCTTTTAAATAGCACAACTTACATCAATCAACGATACTAAAAATAATTGGCAAGTCAAAGCTATCAACCTGAAAAGCCCGGTTACAAAAAATATTTGGCTCAGAAGTTTCTATTTTCTGTCCCGTCATGGTTAAGAGTTGTAAAGGAAAACCATGTGTAAATGGAGGAGAAGAACAAATTCTGGACCAGAATGTCAGTCCGATTGTGGCTTCTTTTTATTTCCATGATTACAGCACTATTCCAGATGCAGAAATGAGAACCCTACTCAATGGTTTGAAGTTGTGGGCCAATTTAGGGTATTTGGGGTGGTATGTCATTCAGACTTTGCTAACATTGTCAGGATAGTAACTCTAAAGAGCTTGCTATCTGTGGAGTTTTAGGTATTGGTTCCAGGAGGTGCTGGTCTTATCTGACTCCCTAGGGATTGATATAAACTTAACCCATAGGGAGGGTAACTGTCTAGCTTATCTTTTGGGGAATCTGGAATGTGGTGCCTCATCTAACTTTGAGTCATGCCGATCAACAAATCTTTCAGGAGTCAGGACTTAGGTTATATATTGAGGGAAGAAAAAGCAGGTTTACAAGTGTTTAGATTGTCACTGTTCTAGCCTGGGGTGGTTCTAATATCGCCTCTGAGTGAGTGTGTTCTGGATTTCTGGGGTGGGGAAATGGCGGTATAGTCTCCATTCCCTCCCCCTCTTTGTTGTACTTCTGTTTCTTGTTGATTTCTAAATAAAGGTTAGGAGCTTCCCTAGGTCCCAGATAATATTCAATTAAAAAGAATAAAGAGAAAGTTAGCAAATTTTAGGCACAATACAAATGGATAAAAAAAATTTAGGCACAATACGAATGGATGAACTACTAAACATTTCAGTCAAGAAAAGAGTTTCTACAACTGCATATTACCTTGGCACGAATAGATACTGGGATGTCCTGAAGAACAGCAGCCTCAGTGTAGCTACTCTCGAACTGCAACCTCAAGTGGCCTTTGATCTGGCTACGGATATCTTTGCCAAGCTTGTTTCTGTTCAAATATTTGATCAGATCTGTCATTTTATCTCTAAATTTTTCTGTCTTTGATCCTTTCACGATTAATGCTGTCATGTTGCCAACAAGATAAGCACCGAGAACCATATCGAAGGAGACATAAATCATGATGAATATCATTTCCCTGACATTGACAGCATGCACATCTCCATAACCTGTAACACAAAGAGAACAGAATCAGAAGCTCAATGGTAAAAAGAAACACCATGAGTGTGTCTTTGCTCTTGTATAAACCATACTTTTTCTCATGCATCCAAATACAAGGAATTACTAGTGCACATGATAAATAAATCACATATTAAGAGGTATATATACACATGGGCAATGAGATCCTCTCCCTAGTTCAACAATGAAACAAACGACAACAAACAGAACTGTCAAGGCAACACCTACATGTCTTCGTCGTCTTGGATGCCTCACTGGCATGGTTCAAGATCGGGATCTCGAGCCCCAGCTCATCAACTAAAAAAAAAAATGAGTTCGCTCGAGATCCAATCAAGTTAATGGAATTTTTTTTCCCATGACTGGAGGGGTATTAGGGGTCATTTGGGGCTGAAACTTAGTGGCCACCCTATTTTATCCCTTCTGAACACATTGGTTACCTAAGATATATGAACATCCAACTTTTCATTTGCTTGATTGATTAATTTAAATTACTGTTAGTGCCTGGGGGGCAGGACCTAGGGAGAAAAGCGAGTGGGGGTAGTTACCAAAATTGATTCATTGTGGGAGATAAATCGAGGGGAAATGTGAAGAGGGCATCAGTTGTTTTAGAGTGTTGGGCAGCCTTTGGCTGTGAGGCAGCAATGTTGTTGTATGGGGTTATTGGCACCATCAATGCCAGGTTTATCTCTTTACTTTCTGTAATTGTTTCTGTGTAATCCACATAGGTGGATTCCTATAAAATTGGTATCAGAGCAAGTCTGATCAGGGGGAGGAAAGATGAAAACCAGATTGTCCGTGTTTTACAGTAAGGGAGAATGCAAGAATGGCTTACAAAGGTCATGCTCTTCAATTGGGAACAGAAAATCACGTACGAGCATCAATTAGGAGTGGTTCTCCAACACCTTGAAGGAGACGCTATGGATTGGGTCTACCGGAGGTGCTGGGCCGGAGTTTACGTGCTGGAGCTTCAAGGAAGCTCTGCAACTTGACTTCAAGGTTGAACAAGCCGCTTCAATGGACAAAGAGATAGCGAAGCAAGTTCTTCACCAGGTGGAATTTTACTTGGGTGATGCACAGAGATAATTTCCTGACGAGAACTATTAATGAGAGTGAGGATGGAATGGTGATCTGAAGTTGATATGCTCGTTCACTCGAATGATACTAATTAAGTACATCATTTTCAAGGACATCATCAATTATCCTCTCCTAAAATGCTAATACATTTGCTTAGTGCTAAGGTAAATTCTAATAGAACTAACGTGCATCGTTCTTTGAGCATCCATCATAGGATCTGGATCACCAAATTAGGAAGAAACCCACTTAAACATTGTCATAGAATTCATATGATGCCATTGGTAGCATGTCCAACTGGTTGGTAGGGTAGGAGAAGATGTCATCCACAACAGCTGATTCAATCCGTCCCTTTCAGGGGGAGTCAGTTAATTACCGAAGTTTCCAAGATTTCAATCTATACTTCCAAAATTTCCAAGATTACAACCAAAATTTTGACATTTGAATCAAAATATCGAGATTCTACAAACTTCTATTTCAAAGTTGCTTTTCGTTTCAGCCCTAGTGATATGTTCAAAATTTTGACAAAAGCTGGCTTCAACTGACTGGGTGTTAGGCCTGTATGGCTTGGTTCAAAAACTTTCAATCTCCACAATGAATCATTGAGAACTCCAGAAATACAAAAACACAGGAAAAACACAAAACTTAAAGTCATAGCTGGAAAAATTCCACCATTCATATGTTATAACATATTCCTTCACCAAAAACCAAGAAAAGTCAAATTTTGTGACACTATATCACTACAACTACAACAACAAGAAAACTTGTAAATGGGGCCAGCTGTGACACTATATCACTGGAAGCAAAATTGATATGTCAAAATATCCATCCCAAACTTCCATAAAATGTTATTTAAAACAGTACCAGAATGAAGTTTGAACTAATTCCAGTTCTGTAGCAGTCTAAAGTTAATATTTTAATCTATCTTCAGTATGAGAAGACAGGTGAAAAAGTAGTTTGAATGCTCCAAGATCAAGCAACCCATATAAATTAGAATCTGCAAAAGCCAGGAGAAAAATGGTGCTTTACCAGAACAAACTAAAGTTGTCATAGTCCACTTTCCCAAGCATATGAAAATGAAGCAGACTTTTCAAGCGTGAAATGACACACGGCTCAAAAGTATCACCATTGTAGAATCCAAAAGGGAAGCACCAAATTCTAAATGCAGACCTCAATGGATAGCGCTTACTATGGCTGTCCAAGTTATCTATAACATTCTTTAGCCCCCCCCCCCCCCCCCAAGAAAAGAAAAAAAAAAAAAAAAAAGAAGAGGGGGTGATGTGAACTATACAAGCCACAGACCTTAGATGGGTGGAAAAGTATAAAGTAAAAAAAACATCAATACCCATGTAAACAATAATAAGATTGCTCCTTGGAGTATCGAAAGGAAAAAATCTACAAGGAAGAAAATGAAACTTAGACCTAACATAAGGAGGGGGGGGAAGCAATGATAGAAATAATAAGATGGCTTTCCAGATCATGTCAATAGTACACCCTAGGAGATCCATCTTCATAAGTTCTGCTTCTCCAGATCTGAGAAATACAGGTCCTAAACAATAATTTACCAGCAATAATGTAAATCCTGTCACTAGAAATGTCTCATTAACCAATCGCGCTCTCTAGCAAAGGGAAGTGGTTTTCTACATGCATCCAAATAGTACTTAGAGCATTTATCTAAATGGTAATGACAAAGTGCAAAGAAAAATAAAGACAATCAACATCCTCAATAGCACTCCAACAAAAGCCACAGAAGAAGAAGGGAACCCAGATATGATAGCGATTAAGGAAGGGTTGGATTGGAAAGCAAAGGTTAAAGGGTCCCCAAGCATTGCAGCTGTGAAAGGGGATATGGTCTTCAAAACAAATAAGAGGGGGTGCCAAGGGACAGAGGAAGTGGTGGCGGGTAAATTTCAAGCTGATTTGGAATTGAAAGACCAGAACGGGAGGAGGTCAAGTAACCCAGTCCTTTTTTACTTTAATAAGCACAATTCTTAGACAGGGGTATAGGAAGCTGCATCTGTGAGTGAGATACTTATTCGGACCAAAAGAGAAAATTGTTGCAGTATGTAAGCTTGGCTTTCCTGCTGTAATTCAGCATCTTTTGGACTAAGCAAATTTAAAGAATATTTAGACACGAACATATCAAAGGAGCAGCTGGCAGGGGCCATTATAGAGGATGTAAGGTTCAAGTGTGCTGCCATCTATTTTGAAAGTAACAGACAGCAGAATCAGCTTATATAGCTGAAAAGTGAAGTGTGTGAATTCAATGGAGGACAAAGACAGGATGTTCTTGGTTCCAGCTGCTTTGCACATGTTAATTTTAGCTGTAATGATACCTTGGCTGATTCAGCAGCGACCCATTGGGGATTGATTAGGTGTGCTACTGGGAGGCCTATCTTAGCATATACAAGAAGAGGAGAGGAGCTCTCAATGCTAGCAGTGGAAATGTATGTTCTTCTTAGGGGACTCCAGGTTTGTCTTGATGAAGGCTTTATGGATGTCTCCATAAGATCAAAGCATGGGGAAAATTTTGGTCAAAACCTAAGTGTTGACCCAGCAAAAAAACCAAAATTTTCAGGTTTCGACCAAAATTTCTATTGAAACCTAGTAGCTTTTATTTTAGAAGTCTCGACCCTAGGTTTCAGGCCTTGTATGACCTCCAAATGGTCTGAATTCTTGCCTCCTACCCATAAAACAAATTCCCTTGAAACATGCAAAATTTCCCATTTTGAAAAGGTCGTAAAGAAACCTGTGGATACTAAAATGAAATGACATTTTTCCATCAAAATTTCATCAAAACTGCTCAAAACTTTCGAAACCTGGTCGAATCTAGGTCAACTGATTCAACCAAGTGGGTTTTTTCACTAAAAGTCATGAATTTTGATCGAAAGACTGCATTTTGCAGAATTTCAACTGAAACACTGCATTTTGCAGAATTTCAACTGAAACACTGCATTTTGCAGAATTTCAATTGAAACACTGCATTTTGCAGAACTATTTAAACTCTGCATTTTGCAGAGTTTCGAACAAAACCCTGTCAAGTTTCGCTCCCCTCTGATTTAAACTTTTGTGAGCCCATTCCAAGTGATTTTAAACCATTTCCTTTCCTCCTTTGGTGATTTCAACAATTCTTGGTGATCAGTTCAAGGTTTTTCAAGGTTTTTAGCATTGTAATCCAAATTTCCCCAAATTTTTTTTTTCTATGTTTCATGCTCAAATGATGTTGGATTCTTTTGAATTTAATATATATTGTCTCTGGTAGCTAGATCTAATAATGTATGATTTTAGATTTAATTTTTGAAGTGTGCTAATATTTCTTTACTTATCTAATTTTAAAAATTACTTGCAAAATTATATTTTTCAAAAATTTATTTACATATAAATGATGTATTGGCTTTGTTTTGATGTATGAAAAACATCATCACTCAATTGTGATGGTGTCCAAATTAAGTTTAGGTTGTTTAATTTTGATTTCATGTATCAATAATTATTTATAATTAATATTTTAATTAGCAAAAATTCCCGAAGTTTGGGAATACCTTAGGTTATAAGTAGTGTGTGGTTAAGATAAAAATTAGTTACTTTGTATTTGAAGTTTTGAACTTAGAAGTTATATTTGAATGTTATGTTTATAATGTATTTGTCAAAAACCTCTATATATACGATGACTTTGAATGACATATCTATTTGACTTTTTTAGCAGGATGCATGTGCGAGTGTGTTCTTTATGCTTTAATTAGCTTATATGCAAAGTCTCACCTCAAAACACCCCCTAAATCCTAACAAAACTTGCCAGAAAAAGTCCCAAGTTTCCACGAAGTTTCCCAAGTTTTAAGCTAAAATTCCTATTTTCATAAGGTCAAAACCTGAATTTCTTTCAAATTTTGTTCCATGCTCCTTCCTATTTAAAGCATAAAAACACAATAGAACTACTATTTACAAAAAAAAAATCATTGAAAAATTAATGTTCAAATATACACTACCATATGACAAGAACCGAGAAGTACCAACTGTATACATAGCAAAATTAGAACTTAGAACTTAAACTTACACCTTACAAAGCTTCAATTATATAGACAAGTAGACAACAAATGAACATGAATACTACATTGTTATTGCGATAGCCTGCTAGGTCTAGTACACATTTCCCTGTATACGTTGCTCCCCATACCAAGCACAATACATATCCCATGACATATGGACCATATAGTTGTCAAGGTAGTCGACAACTATAGCTCTATATGTCACCTCATCCACATGGCTAAGAAATTCTGATGGAGGGAAGTCTGATAAAACAAATCCCAATGGAGGGGCTGGTGGTAGTGGTTGAATGTATGTGACCCCAAAGAACCCTAGTAGTTGGAAGGAACACCATAAGGCCCATAACCAAAAGGTTCCATTAGTGTCTGACTCTAATAACCAAGAGGGACACCATAAGGTCCATAACCGGAACTAGAAGTAGAACCAACACTCTGAATAGAACTATCATGTGACTAGGAATCCACGGATCTATCACTTGTGTATGTCGATGGTAAACTTCCCCATCCCTCACTCTCAATTGGTGCTGGTGGTGATGGTGCTAGTATTCTCTCCCTAAGATCAGACGAGTCTTGAACACAAGGTCCATCATCATCATCATCATCATCCCCTCCATCATCTCCATTATCATCATCCTCCTCTCCATCATCATCATCGTGGGGGGATGCATAAGTCGTCCCATCATCCTCAATGTCTGACCACACAATCAAATCCTCACTCTAGGTGAATGCACCAGGATATGGAATGAAGAGATGGGCGGGCGCTATATGTGCAAGCTTCTCATTAGCCAAGAAGTCATCCACATAAGCCCCCATCTGTTCTGCAATTTGTCTATTGGGATGACCTCCCACCTCATCCAACAATGGCTCTCCTCTATCCCAAATCCACTCAAATAATGAGTCCTCATCATCCTCCACCTCAAAGATGTCAACCAACTACTCTTTGTCCATTCCCTATCTTATATGATCCCCTCTGAGTCTCATATTATAGTGCACATAGACAAGGTTCTCTAGAAGCTTCACACCCAATTAGTTGTGCCACTTTGAGTGAATAAGGTTGAAGGTACTCTAATTCCACTCACACCCAGTAGAGGAACATGTCTGTGAGAGCACTTTATTGCAATTACAGACAAGTGGGGTGAGTCACGGCCATATTGCAACCAACATTCAGCTACAACAAACATAGATTCAAAGTCAATACTTAAGTATCTAACTAAAAGATTAAATATAAAAAATTAAATATATAATGAATTAACTTACGCCCAAGGGAACTCCCATCTCGATATGGCCACGGAGCAATCGAAACTCATAGTAGCATCCCTAAATACCTTCATCTAATATAAAGTAAAAACACTAACTAGATTAATATTTAATATACTTAGTATAAAACTATAACTTGTAAAATTATGAAATCACATCTCACCTCCATATTGATGATTGTCAGACTAAATAGATCCGCTCTCTACTACAGTATGGATGGCATCTATCAAGTCTTACCTCATCCAAAGCATGTCTTTATAGTGGTACTTGGGAATTAGTTAGTATGTTATGTAACAAAAACCAAGAATAAGAAGGTCTAATGTGATAATGAAATGAAAATTAAATCCACCACTAGACTTAATAACTCACTAGCCTTATGTAGTGGATGCCATAGTTGCTTCTACCATCTGTTTTGGATGATTTGAAGGATTTTCTGGTTGCCCCATGGGTAAATCTGAGCATCCTGCTTCTTCATCTTACCTACTACAGCCTATATGTGTGGTAGAGTAGGTCTTCTCTGCTGATCTACCATCCTCAAAACATGCACCATAAGCTCAAGCATCTTCACAACAATTCTCACATTAGTCCAAAGGGAGTCACTAAGTAAGGTCTTTTGTGCTCTCCTCCTTCTTGTGGTTGAAGAACCCTCCCAGTTAAACCACTCCTCCGATACGAACATGATCCTAAGGCAAACCTTCTTGCTCTCAAAGCTCTGTAGTGCAATCCAATTGGTTACACTTCTAGTTATGGCTAGCCTCACAAAGTCACTCTGACACTAGTTCCTCATCATCTTTATTGCACAGATATGGTTGTAAATGAAGGTGCTAACATGTTAGGCTTGCTACACCACTTTCTTCACAATATTGCATTAACCCATGTCCTTTAGCATGAGGTCAATGTAGTGAACAGCACATGGAGTCCAAAAGAGCTTATATCTGTCCAGATAAGCATGTCAAAATTAGTAATGAACCATCAACATCAAGTAACTATGTATGTAATATGTATTTAGAATTAGTACTAGAAGTAGAAGCATGTTTTGATACCTGGGGTTCTCCATTATCTTCAACCCAGGTTTCTTGTAGTTGGAGTCATTGTTAGTCACAATTTGGACCGCATTCTCCTCTCCAACCTCCCTCACCACTTACTTCAATAATTTATAAATGTATTTTGCATCCTTCTTCTCACTGGATGCATCCACTGACTTGAGGAACACTATCCTCCCATCACAATTCAACATGAAATTCATAATAGTTTGTCTAGTGGGACCAATCGAACCATCACACATAACAATCACTCCATAATAAGCCCACACAGGCTTCAATCCCTCAATATAGTTATTCAAATCATGTTTATACCTAGGCAGGTACACATTGTATATCTCATATGGGGTGGGGCCCTGTATACCAATCCCAGCCCTGCTTAACTCCTTAATTATATCCCTGTAGTAGGGCCCTTGGGCTGCATTTGTTATGGTACAATGCCCCTTTGGAGAAATCCATCTCCACTTTCTCCTTCACACTCACCCACAAGTGCTTCAACAGTCCCTTCTTTTGCTTATGCTCTAACTTTCTAAATAGGGCTAGATCTATACAAAGAATCTCAAGATCAAGATTCATAGCATGTGCTGATGAAGCTTGGCCCAGTGTTAGGGCACGTGGGATATGAATATCATCCCTCAAACTGTGACTTCTTTTCATAGGGCCTTAGGAACTGCTTCCCTTACCTACTGACTCTCTAGGGTTCACACAACCCATAGCCTCTGATGCCTCCTCATATCATCTATCCTTGCCTAATCTCCACTCATCCTCATCGCTCTCCTCATCTATATGGCCTCCAGGTCAAGGTCGGTTCCATACATTGCTAGCTCATCTGAATCGATGTCCTGCTCCTAGCTCTAAGAGATCAACTAGACAAGCATCCTCAAACTCCTCCCTCTGTAATCTCTTCTCTTTTCTCTTTTGCTTTCCACCAGCCAAGTATTGTGTTATTGCCTTCTTGATCTCTAAGAGCACCTTATGGCATCCTGCTACATTTCTATCTCCCTAGCTAGATGAACCTTCAATCTAGTTTCCCAACCTCTTCTTATTTGTTTCTTACAATAATAACATTCTCTCTTCTTCTTATGAACTGTTAGTGGCCTCCCCTGTTGTCAAGCTATGTTTGACATCTTTCAAAGAGAGTGTGATACAAGAAATACACAAAAAGTATCTTTAAAATAATAACAATATATTTTTAAATATAAAATAAGAATTAATTAGTATTTTTAATATTTCAATATTTTAAAAATATTTTACTATTTTTAAAAAAATTTAATATTTTTTAAACAATTAAAATAAATAATTAACAACAATAAATATGATTCAACACCATCATAGCATAGATCAAGTGATGGTGTCTCACATGCATTAAGTTAAAGCTTATACATCATGAAATGAATACATATGTATTTTAGCATATACCTAATTTAGAAGATGATTTTAAAAATAAATAAAAAAATAGAAGCAAGAACCAAAATTTCATTTTAACACCACACAATCGTAGATCAACATCCTAGACAAAACATACTTTAATTTGAAAACAATCCAAGTTGATTTGAGGCATGAACAAAACAAAAATAAAAAACAGGAAAGTTTGTTAACTCACCATGCAAGAATCTCCAAAACCCACTGATGGACAACCAGATGTGGTGCTTGAAGATAATGGAGTTTTAGAAATTAGCTCCAACAAAAATCAGCCAAAAGGAGGGGAGAAAGTCAAAATTTGAATGGCGATATTGCTGGAAACTGGAAAAACCTGAAAAATAATGCAGGTTTCACACGAAAGGATGTATTTATATGTCTGGGTTGAACCAAAACACTATAAAGGTATGAAATTTTTAAGTTTCTGTTTTGATTTGAAAAAAATGCAGGCATTTCAACCGAAATTTTGCAAGTTTTGGTCAAAATTTATTCCGTGGTTTGAAGGCAATGAAGTTTTATAAATTAACTGAAATGGGGATAGAAACCAACAAAGATCAGCCAGAAGGAGGAGAGAAGGTCAAAATTTGAAGGCCGATATCGCTGCACAATAATGCAGGTTTTGCAGGAAAGGTGTATTTATAGGGAAAAAATCGTCTGTTGTGCACAGCAGTGCATCACCACAGTTTGACACATGTCATATTCTTAATAAATGGCTCAGATTAGAAGGTTGAGTTTTAAATTAAAGGGACCCATTTTATGACCCATTTTAGCAAAAAGCCCACCCATTTCTAAGACCCCTGGAAAACCCACCATGAAATTTCCCATCGTTTTCCCTCTCGATCCCTTTCCTCCATCTCTCGTTATCTCGCTCCATCTCCCTTTCCTAAAGCTAAGAAACGCTACCAGGAACATCTATAGGTTGAAGACGGAGTATTGGAGATTCGTTTGTGCTATTCGTTTCGGAATGGAATTGAATATGACTTGAATTAGAGTTTGAATCCCGAGTTACAACAGCTGCCGGAGGGGGAAAGCTAGTAGACCGCTGCAAAAGGCGACAGGTTCACCTTTTCTTTGAGTCGGGAGAGGAAGAACAGGGGAAGAGGAACACCAGTCACTTTCAGAGAGTGGATGTAAGCGACATGGGCATTGGCAAAGGCGTATTGCCGGACTGCCTATTCCAGATAATCACACCGCTCACGGCAAAGCTTTACGGAGTCCAAATCATCAATCTTTGAGCTAGTGCAACCCATCTTTGAAGAGATTGCGAAATCACAACCAAAATAAATAAATAAACTCTAGAAGGATGAGTTAGGTAAGGAGGAAGCTTTAATTACAGCGAAAGGAAAATATCAAAGGCGTGATAGAGGAACAGGAGAGAGATTAAACAAGGAAAGAGACAAAAATCTTTACCGGTGTTGAGTCTGTCGGACGGAATCAAAACCCAGGAGCAGCTCTTGGTCTGTCGGACGGAATCGAAACCCACATGGCGAACCCATGTCTCCTTCAAATATGATTGGCAACATGTTATTGCAATCAGTAGTACTGTTCGTGCTCGTGCTGATGGATACCGATGGTTCAGGAGAAGTTCGACAAAGCGGAGTGTCAACTAGCTCCATGTTGCTGCAATGGTTTTCTTCTTCTTCCGGTTCAGATGTAATACCATCATCATCCCAAGGAGAAGGAGAGCTGATCACCGGAGAAGAAATAATAACATTTGCTGATCTTGTGGATGCTGATGGTTCAATTGTAATTAACTCCACGTTGCTGCAATGGTTATCTGAAGGAGAGAGCGTTGTATTGTGTTTGTTGCTCATCATCATTGGAGAAGAAATAACGTCCTCCGATGAAATAACGTCTGGTCCGTTTAATTCTTCTTCTGGCTTAGCTTCCAATGATAATTCTGTTTTGCAATCATCTTCGCCTGGACTCTTGAACCACGAATCTACTTCGTCAGGGCTAATACCATAATCAAAGGCGTGATAGAGAATTGGCAGAGAAAAGAGAAACACAGAGGAAGATGAACATGCAACGGCGGTGGGTAAAAACAGCAGTGAGAGGCAAAAGATGGAGTTGGAAAAGCGGGGAAACGATGGAAAAAAAATGGTGGGTTTCCCATTAGAATTGGGTGGGTTTTGGTCAAAGTGGGTCATTTTCACTTAAAACCCAGTCTTCTAATCTGAGTCATTTATTAAGAATATGACATGTGTCAAACTGTGGTATTGCACTGCTGTGCACAGCAGACGATTTTTTTCCGTATTTATGTGTATAGGTTGGACTGAAATTGGTCTTGGTCGAAGTTTCAACCAGTTTCAGTTAGAACATTGTAACAGTACAAAATTTTTAAGGTTTCGTTTTGATTTGAAAAAATGCAAGCATTTCGACTGATATTTCACAAGTTTCGATCAAAATTTATTCCATGGATCAAAATCACAGTTAGCAAGTGATATAACCAAGGAGGCTATTCAAAGTCCAAGTAAAATTTAAGCAACTTAACGGAAAAATCTGCAAGTGGCAGCACTACTTATGATAAGGAATTTAAGCATGTTAGGAGGGAACAAAATGACAAAGGCATATTATTTTGTGGGGTATATAACAGGCCAGAACCAGTTGCAATGGGAACATATGAAGTTCCCACATCCCAGGAGAGCTGCAGGAGATAATTCAAAAGGATGCGGAAGCACATCTTAAAATAGACTCTAATTGGGCTTGTTTTCCTATTTGGGACAATGGACGAGAAGAAATGTCTTCCTTGTTAGGGTTCTCCTTCCCCCCATTTTCCCTAAGAGGTTTTAGGATAATGCATTTTTTTCGTAAAAGCTTGCATTAATACGATATGACTACTTATCCCAAAAAAAAAATCAGCCTAATTCTTGAATAACCAACACAAGCCAAACATGGGTTGGCTGATGGCTGATCAATACTTGTAGCATTTGGTTACAGAGACTGACACAGCAATTGTTCCCTCATTTGATAGGGTGACAAAATACTACAATCTAGACTAACGGACTCAATAATCTCTCTGAACCCAAATTTTGTAAAAATCATACCTGAGGTTCTATAATGAATTTTAATCTGAAATTCTTATGGTAGGTTTGTAACTAAACCTATATCCCATAATTAATTGGGCAACAAATATCGTGAGGTATAGGTTCTGGAGTCGTCTTTCTACTAGGTGCAGAAATAGAAACAATCTGCACACTGTTAGTTTAGGGGATCTGAAACACAACCTTGGAGTTGATTCTAACTCTGATCTTTTGACGGGTGATAGATTTAGAAGCCTAGTTTATTTGATTTTTTTTTTTTTTTTTTCTAATTTGAGTGTGGGATCTATTAATACCATATTTTACAGTTTCGATGGACAGAACCGGGCAGAATCTGTGAACTGGAATTCTGAAATTGATTACCACAACAATGTGTAGACATTAGGTCTTATGCTTTTAAGGTTTGATAATTAGAACCTGTGGGATCTATTAATACCATATTTTACAGTTTCGATACACAGAACCGGGCAGAATCTGTGAACTGGAATTCTGAAATTGATTACCAGATATTAGGTCTTATGCTTTTAAAGTTTGATAATTAGAACCTAAGGGTACTTTTGGTTTATTAGTAATATCTTATTAGGTCGAAAGACCAGAGGTTATGGGTTTGTCTTGGTAGCTTGATTCCTGACACTAATTGACCATTTCTGCAGGTGAGTGGGATTCGGTTAATTTCCGAAGTTTTTATTTATCTATACACATCATGCATCATTATTATTTCACGATCTCTCATGCATTGGGTTGACAGACGTGTAATTTTGATTGTGATAGTGAATGATAGTGATAATTGAGATATGTAATTATGACAGATGTCGTGATAGTAATGAGGTGGTTTATTATGATTATCTACTTCACTTTTACAGGAGTACATGCAGTACAGGACAAATGCATTAGTGTAATGGGGCATAACATCATATGAGTTGTGTGTGCATTTGGTTGAGTGAACATACCCAGCACTAATACCCTTGCCAATAGGGATTTCAGTTTTTGACAACTCTTATCGGCCCAATTTAATGAGATCATGCCGAATTACCTATTCTGGAGTACAATGTTGAGTTTTACCAGGAAAAGACAGTGCTTGCCGATGACTGAATCCCAGTTGATGGCCAATAGAACAGAGTTATACCAGGAGTTGTTGAGTATGGACATCAAACTGCTCCCAGAGCGCTTATTGTTTGACATGCAGGTAACCATTGCCGTGCTAAGGTCAATCTAATGTGTCATGAATAGTACTATACCAGCATTGCCTTATTAATTGTTTGCTAGGATTTTTTTTTTTTTTTTTTTTTTGTGGGTTGGGGGTGGGGGTTAACTTTCTAATAAATTTGATGAATTATCATGGACTATGTGGTTTTGTTTATCGCTTGTCTGTACGATTATTCGTATTGATGGCTTTATCGATACATGTAGTGATATAATCTGTTAGAGATTTGCATTGCACTTGCATCTCCTCTCACTAAGTTTGCATCAAAAAGCTTACGCCTCAGGGAATGTTTCTCTTTAGATAGAGTTGCAAGTGATACTCCAGCCCTGGAATACACTTGGTTGGCTTAGGAGGTTGGCACACATAATTCTGATTGTGCATATGCTGATGATTTTGCTTTTGCAGCTTAGAGATTTAATTACCTTTTATTTGATTTTAGATTCTGCGGATCCCATTTTTCTTAATTATTTTTTACACCACGTAATGGCACAGTATATGTAATAAGACAATAGATAGCACTCTGATAATTAGTCCGTGAGAACCTTAATCCTTATTGGAATTTGGAAAGGTTAAATTCATTCTGTTCCTAATGATTTTGGATTACTCTACATACCATTATATTGAGATCTATGGTGTGGATGTGAGATTGGCCCAAGACTATACAACCTTGGATTTTGTGGTGTGCCATCGTAGCATACCTATTGTGCCTAAAGCCTATGTAGTTCAGATAGGGTGTAACAGTTATGCTACCCTATATCCATACCCCTAGTTCCCTATTGACTGTCTTGTTATGTTGCAGCACTACAGCACCAACAAGAACGACATGCCATGTCCCCAACTAAATAGGGTCAGCTACATGGATCCTTTCCTTCCAATGAGCTCTATTTGAGGTCATACTAGATACAAGGCCTAAGCTATGCATATCCTTCTCACCAATTCTCCAAAGGTTATCTTAGGTTTGCCCTAGTTCTTCTAATTCCTTCGATCTAGATGAAATCACTTTTTCATACAGGGCACTTAAAGGCATGTATTGGAACTGGTCAAGCCACCTCAATTGAGCTTCTTGTAGTTTTTTATTTATCAGAGATACTCCCAAACAGCTCTAACATGATCCTTCCTTATCTTATCCTCCCTAGTTTTGCCACTCATCCATCTTAATATCCTCATTTATGCTACAATGAGTTTATCTATATGATATTTCTTAAGAGCTAAACACTTTGCACCATATATCATAGTTGGTCATATGACAATCCTATAGAATTTTCCTTTGATCTTTAAAGGAATACATCAATCACATAAGACCCCGAATGCACCTCTCCACTTCATCCACCCCATTTTAAATCCTTGAGAAGTATCATCATGTATATCACCTTTTTTTATTTATAATTAAGTCAAGGTACCTAAAATAATCACTTTGTGGAATCTCCTCATCAGGTTTTACCGCCTCATCATCTGTCTTATCATGTAATAACCCCATGATCCTAACCCAAAACTCGAATTGCAGGTCGAGTACCCAAGCCTCTAGTTGGAAGAAGTTGTGGGTCACTCGAATTGAAGCCCATGTATTGGTCCCAGAACCCATGGATGGATCTTGCTGAAGATGGTGACGAACCTACCTTATTTGGAACCGGAAAAAGATCCAATCATAATCCGGACGATTTGGGCAGGTGGATATCCAGTGCAAGAGAGTCAAGGTTGGAAGATGTTAATAAGCAAGGTAAGAGCTTATTATACGATGTTTAAGTTTATAGCAATGTTAGGGATCAACCGGGAGTGGAAACCGCCTAAGTACTGAAAAGTACTAAGGGCGGTAGCTTGAGGTGGTTGATTGGCCAAGCAACCGCCACCCTAGGCAGTCGCTTAGAACAATACGGGTAAGTTTGCATGTTTTGCCCTCGACACCCTATTTAAAGCCCTCTATCCTATTTTCGCATTACTTTAATACTTTTGATTGTTGAGGACAGCTGTAAGGTTAGAAAGCACGCGTTAGATAAGAAGCCCCCCTTCACGGAGAATCATGCAGAGACTTTGTTGACTTTTGGATCCTAGAAGAAGGTAAACTAACTACTCTCTTGTTCTATTAATTTTCTTCTCTTTAAAGAGTGGCTTTTCTTATAAATCTCTACTGGAAGAAGATTGGAGATGGGAAATAATTATTTTCCTTTGTTTTCGATCAAATTACGCCAAGAGAATAAATCACATATATATTTTAATGGAGGATACTTTTAAAAAGAGATATAAATTTCTAGATCTATGTTGTACTTTGTTTTTTCGTTTCCTCATGGTTGGTAAGGCTTGTGTAGTGTCTTAGGAACATGATTTAGGCCTAAGATCATCCCAAAAATCTATTGAAGAT
Organism: Hakea prostrata; assembly: GCF_041222555.1. Taxonomy (NCBI): domain Eukaryota; kingdom Viridiplantae; phylum Streptophyta; class Magnoliopsida; order Proteales; family Proteaceae; genus Hakea; species Hakea prostrata. The sequence continues at coordinate 28,385,635 of NC_142606.1, forward strand.
GGGTGATCAAAGGTCTGAATTTCAGACTTAAAATTCTACCAGTCTACCAGGAGACCTAACGGTTACTTAAGGAGGTCACTTGGACCAACTAGCTCAAGCAACCGGCCCAAGCGACCAATTGGTTCACAATGGTTGTTTCATTGTTTGGTTTGCCCGAGTTTGATACCTAAACTTAAATGTACATTTATGAACATAATTTTAGGGTTTACTAAGATCTACTAGAGTATTTGATTGTGAGGATCTCGTTCGTTTTTTCATTAAGTCAGGTAAGGACAAAATTACATATTATGTTGAGTTGTTTGATGTGCTGATTTGTTGATTATACTAAGCATGTCTATAATCCTTATTATGTCGTAATTATTGTTTATGCATGATTAATTATTTAATGTGAATCACGAATGATAATTATTGTGCCTTGCTTTAGTGAATACCTGGATTGGTATCCTTGTCTTTGAACATCAAGGACTGTGGTCTAGACCATTATCCTTGGTGCTTATTGCACTTTCTTTAGTTGTTGTCCTTCATAACTAGGAAGTCTTGATGTATAGTTAGGTAACTTAGGTCACTACCCTTTCGGAAGGGTTATTAAAGCCGAATGACCCATGGTCACTATGTCGATTCAACTTCTCCCTCGTAGATAACGGACTCTGGGGCAATCATCCCCATGGTAAGTTAGATCCATGTGGGTTACAATGTATTTTCCTACATTATCCTACCTCCCAGAAAGGCTATAAGTGCTATCATCCTGCATCTCATAGCATGTTTGTCTAATGGATGTTGCATTCTAGGAACAAATTCATTTTTTGCCCCTACACCTCTTTAAGGGGAGTGGTTCTGGTCATCCTTGTTCCTCCTTTAACTACTCCACCTAAAATTCATGTTGATGATCCTCCCTTGGAAGATGGAGTGACCTGATAAGAACAACTAATGGATCAAAATAATGATGTGCAAAGGGAGCCGTGACCTTCAAAGACTTATAAACGGCGATCTGTAAGAGAAGATTCCCCTTCTGTACTAGGCCAATTAGAAGCTCCTACTCCCAATCCTGTGGTAACAATTTATGGTGAATCTGAACCATCTTTTAATCCCTCTTTGGACTTACCAATTGCATTGAGAAAGCAGCCACACATATGCACCAAACATCCTATCTCCAACTTTGTTTCATAATAGTTCCTATCCCCAAAACTTCAAAGCTTTGTTTCCTCATTGTCTTCTACTTTTATTCCTAATACATGGCAAGAAGCATTGTCTCACCCAAACTGGAAGGAAACAATAGATGAGGAAATGAGAACTCCAGAAAATACAAGCCATAGGTAATGGTGTCTTTACCTATATGAAAGTGGATTGTTGGTTGCAAATTGGTATTCATCATCAAACATAAGGCAAATGGAACTGTAGAACTGTAAAGGCAAGATTGGTAGCCGAGGGTTTCACTCAAAGATAGATTATTGGGAAACATTTGCCTTAGTTGCCAAGATGAAATAAATAAAGGACGGAACTTGCAACAACTAGATGTGAAGAATGCTTTCCTTCACTAAGAAATTCAAGAAGTATACATGGATGTACCACTGGATATGCTAGTGCAAGTTAAAAAGAGCTTTGTATGCTCTGAAGAAATTTCCAAAGGCTTAGTTTGGAAGATTTCATAAGGCTATGGTATCCATCAGCTACAAGCAGAGTAATGCAGATTATACCTTGTTCATCAAGAAAGAGATTTCCATACGACTGTACTACTAGTGAATGTCGATGACACTATTACCATAGGCAGCAACGATGAGGAGATATCAGCCTTTAAGACCTTTCGGGGGACCAAATTTGAAATTAAGGACATAAGGAAGCTTAGGTACTTCCTAGAACTAGAGTTGGCATATTTGGCCAGTGGTGTTTCCCTCTCTCAGAGAAAATATACTCTAGATTTGCTGACTAAAACTGGAATGTTAGGGTGTAAGTAGCTAAGACTCCTATTGAGCCCAATCTACACTAGAAGGCCAAGGGAGGAGAACTGGTTGATAAGACTAGCTATTCGAAGTTGGTAGGGAAATTAATCTACCTTTCTCATACCAGACCAAACATTAAATTTGTCGTCAGTGTTGTTAGCCAGTACATGCATGATCCATCCTCACATCTGGATGCAGTTTACCAAATCTTGAGATACTTAAAGGCTACTCGAAGAAAAGGAATTTTGGTTTCCTCTCATGGGCACTGAAGATCGAGACATAAAAGATGCAAATTGGGCAGGGTGTCCTGATGACAGAAGGTCTACCTCTGGTTACTATACTTATGTAAGAGGCAACTTGGTAACTTGGAGGAGCAAAAAGCAGGCAATGGTTGCAAAAGGTCAAGTTCTGAATCAGAGTTTAGAGCAATCGTGCAAGGGATTTGCAAAGTGTTATGGTTAAAGGGGCTGCTTCTAGAGCTTGGATCAGATTCAGAGGCACTTATACAGCTGTACTCAAATAGTAAATCAGCAATTAGCATAGCTCACAATCCAATGCAGCATGACAAAACCAAACATGTGGAGATTGATATGCATTTCATCAAGGAAAAGATTAAGCCTAGACTGATTCATATCACCTTTTTTACCTCTAACAATCGAAGGGCTGATTTTTTTACTACAATTTTTGAGTACCAGAGTCTTCAGTAGTATCATTGGCATGTTGGGCATGATACATCTCTATGCTCCAACTTTTGGGGGAGTGATGTAAGGTAATAGTATTAGCAGTTTTATTAATAAGGGTAGAATTGTTTTATTAGGAAATTTTCATTGTAATAGTCCCTCACCGGGAATATCTGCTTCTTTCTTTGCAAGTTACTAATACAAGTAAAGGCATGCTGTCACTCAAACATAAAGGCAGGATTTTTCAGACCTTTCAACACATGTCATCTCCATGATTCAAAAATTGAGATATCTCACAAGTTCTCAAACTATGGTCAAGAGACTCTAAACCTACAATTAGAATACAACAGCAGGTGGCACTGCCTATATAAAACGACAATTGAAAGAAAGTCTGTTTGTAATTTTGTGCAGCATTAATAAAGATCTATAAAATCACTATAAAATACTTACAGATGTGGATAAAATATTCTGATTCATAGGTTTTGCATGGGGTGAAAACATCAAAGACCTAGGTGACAGACCAAGTTCTATCCTACCACTGAAATATATAGCAAACCATACCAACAATCTTTCCACAAAAACACAAACTATATTACATTTTTATACAAAATCCCTCTTAAGCTGTACAACATGTAAGCCGATAACATTCAATTTATTACCCTTGAGTAAATTTGACATGATAAAAGACTACAGAAGAAAGTAAAGGGGAAAAAAAAAGTTGTGAACTAGGAATCTTCATCAATAGATTCAGCAAACTAAAATATCAGAAGAAGCTTACCAACGGTTGTCATGGTTGTAATTGCCCAATATAATGATGTCCAATACCGCTTTGAAAGATCAATTTCTCTGAATTCTGAATACTTGTACTCGCCCATTTGTAAACTTCCTATCCATGTATAACCCTCTTGGGAGGGGGGTAGAGTGGTAGCTAGATAGTAAAAGATACAGGCAGCTGTATGTGTGCAATAAAATTCAACAGCAATAAGTTTCACAATTCGGGTGAACATATACTTGATCCTAATGTCCTTCTCCATTCTGTGGAAAAAATCTGTCACTTTGCGTACTCGAGTCAACCTAATAAATAAAAGGAACCTCACTTCTTCTTTTCTTCCAGAGGCCTGTTCATAGTAGATTGTCTAAGAAAACCTCCAAGAAACATTAATTTAACTAATTTATTCAAGAAGTATTTCAACCTTTAATTATTAAGAATTGCTAAGGAGTGATGTTACATGGAGAAGGAAAATGTTATTCAAGTTAGCTTGAACATATTCACTTTCCTTAAAAGTGTAATAGGCACACTCTCTAGAGTTTAGTAAACCCACAGATGTAAGTGGATATGAGTCCATATTAAAGTCGAACTAATAACACAACTCACACGTTTGCACACACATAAACAAGAATTTCTTCTTTTTCATTGCCATCTCAATGCAAAAATAGACCTTTATAAGCATGACAAAAATTGTCCATTTCCTTGCATCCTGAATGTACTCATTTAAAGTTCCATGTAAGCAATGTGTTAGAAAATAAGCTTTAATCAATCAAAATAGTAGTTGAACTTGAAAGATAATGGAGAAGAAGTAGAAGAAGCAACAATGGGCCACGATTCTAGCTTAGCACTCCTAGAATCGCAGCCTCTTATTTATACATATCAATAGTCTAGATTATCACTTGAGAAGCAAGCCATCTTGCCCTCTAAAAAATGGAAATAAAGAGTACAACTTATGGATAGAATTTTTAGTCTTCTAACTCCTAAAATCTGTCCAAAATAAAAAGTATTGAAAAATGAAAATTCTGAAATTAGTAACTAACAGACAATAGAAAAATGTTTTCTAGAAACTCCCAAAACTTGTGTAGCAAGATTCCTACATTAGAAATAGAAAGTAGAGTAGCATCACTGGCATAGTAACTTTTCACATTACTATTCACTTGATTAGTAAAACAGCCCAAAACTTGCGCATACTTCAACACTCCCCCTCAAGTCGGAGTGTACACAAAGAAAACTCCAACTTGCACAACAAGAATAAACTTGAAAGGTAGCACCAATCATGAATCATGTAGTAATAGCAGACGTCGATAAACACCGAGAGAACTTCACCCAAGAGATAATTTACACCAACAAAAAAAACTTTTAACTCTTCATGTTGAACAAACCACCAATAATGAGAATAATCGACAACATTGAAGACGAATAAAATTTGTAAGTATAGCAGCATCAAAGGCACTATCCAATAATGCCAATAGTAGGGAAGAATCTCCACACTGATTCTTCAAAATTGTAGCTTCAATGTCCATATAAGCGCTTCGCAAGAAGGCAAGTAGTAGGTAAAGTATGGGTAGGTAAATGGTGGTATCGGTTACTGTGGACCAAGTAGGTAGGTAAAGGTAGCATTGGTTACTATGGACCAAGTAGGTAGGTAAAGGTAGTATTGGTTATTGCGGACCAAGTAAATAGGTAAAAGACAGTATAGGTTACTGCGGAACAAGTAGGTAAGGTAGTATGGATTACCATAGAAGAAATTTCGGTCGATATTGTCAAAATTTTGACCGAAATGCCTGCATTTTTTAAAATCGAAACGAGATTTCATTTATTTTGGAGAAGTTATAGGTTTCAACTGAAATTTCGGAGATTTCGACCATTTCAGAGGTTTCGACTGAAATTTCAACCATCTAGACGGAATTTTTGACCATTTCAACATTCAAACTTGTTTTTCCTCAATTTTTTTAATTTGAATCCCATTTTCACCTAGTTAGAATTTTGTTTGAGAGAGAATTCTTCCACACTCAAATTAATGAGTGGGAGATGTATATTAATATTATTTGAATTACAATTCAAATATTTGAATTTGAATTACAACTTGTTTACAATCAAACTCTACAACTTGTTGATACTTTGACTATAACTCAAACTCTTCTTAATCGGTTGGAGATAAGATCAATCGAGGATAGAGTTAGTTACGGTGGATTTGAATTTGAATTTGAATTCAAAGACTTATCCTTTACACACCTAATTTCCACAACTCCTTTGCCTTTAAGCACCTATTTTGTTCATCTTTTGCCTCAAACACCTCCTAAGCCACAACAGCTACAAAGGAAACTCCGGTCGCAATAGAATATGAAGCATGAGCCATACCCAACAGTTCCAAACTTCCGCTTTTTTTTTTTTGTTTTGTTTATGCCATGAATGATCTTGTTTTGCCTTTATATTAATATATGTTTAGCCTAGGACTGTGATCTATGATTTTGTTTTGTTAAACTTTTTTTTTTTATTTGTTACCATTTTTTCATTTTTTTATTTTAATAATTATTTTCTAAATTATGTTTTTTTATTTTATGTATATATGATATAAGGGCTTCAACTAAATATATGTGAGACACCATCACTTGATCTAGTTGGTTATTTTATTTTGTTAACTTGTTGTACATGTAACCATTCTATCAAACAATTCATGTATGCTGATGATTTTATGCCTGTATGGAATACAATTTGTACTTATTGGAACAAGTCATTTGTTAGTATACTTTTTTGAATGATAAATTTTCAATGGTTTTTTTTTTTGGCAAAACAATTCATGTATGCTGATGATTTTATGCCTGTATGGAACACAGTTTGTACTTGTTGGAACGAGTCATTTGTTAGTATACTTTTTTGAATGATAAATTTTCAACGGTTTTTTTTTTGGCAAAATACTTGTTCCATTGTGTTTATTATGCTTTAAATAAGTAGGAGGCAAGAAATCAGATGAAATTGACGTCATATAAGGCCCAAAACCTAGGGTGGAAATTTTAAAAAAAAATCATATGTTTCAACCAAAATTTCGGTCGAAACCTAAAAATTTTGGCCTTTTCTTGGGTCAAAATCCTAGTTTTGACAGAAATTGTTTCCTTGTGGGTTACTACGGACTAAATAGGTACAAGGTAGTATAGGTTCCTACAGACCACAAGTAGGTAGGTAAAGATATTGTTGTAGAATACCATCTTAGGAGAAGAAAGATCTTCACAAATAATATCCTTCAACACACCTTGAGGGGCGCCAAAACGCCCCGGACCCACGGAGCCCGCAACGGCGGGGCCCGACCGGGGGCGGAGCCACCCCAAGGCGCGGAGAACACCAACGGCGCGGGGAGCAAGAAGAGACGGGAAAGGGACGAAGGACGGGGGCACGAGACCGAACCGAGCCGAGACCGAGAGACCGCCCCACCGGGAGGAGGAGGGCCCGAACCCCGGGAGCCCGGCCCGGGGCGGGACCGATCCGGAGCCGGGGCGGGGCTCCAGAAACCGGGCGAGTTATCCCTGATGAGATACCGGGGCCCGGGGACCCAACCAAGAAGATAGGACGACGCGAGAACCCGGCCATCCGGATCCGGCGCCGGGAGCGCGGCTCCGCCGACCGGAGTGGGGTCGGACCGGTGACCCGGTCCGATCTAACCCCATCCGTAGATATAGAATAAAGTATCATTCTCCCCCCTCATGTGTAGCTTTACACGTGGACAGTAATGACAACCAATATCTATATAAAGATCCCAAGCAACAATTTTCAATGAAACCTTTATGGTAGATATAGTCTTCATTCGTCTAGCGAGTTTGAATCCAAGAAATAACTTCCAAAACTCTCCCCATGGTAGATTAAGATAATAGCAACATGGTAATAAACCAGAATTTTTCGAGGAGTTATTTGTAAATATAGGGCAAGGATGGCAAATCTATAATTTTTAGAAGCATGGACGTTGGAACAAAAAGGTACTATATGAGGGAAAAGGCTAGTGTTAGAAACAAAATAAATTAATGGATGAAGAAAAATTGAAGAGAATTAAAAATAAACTTGGTAACCTAGTCTAATGATCCTTAAAAAAAAAGTCATGCAAAGATGCAGTGGAAGCCATGCCATATGGTGCAAAGGATTCAAACTAGACCAGTAACACTAAAGATTCAGAGAAACCAATATTGAAGCAGCTTAGAACCAGAAATTAGAATTAGGAACAAAACAAGGAAATAGAATCCGGAATAGAATTAATAAACAAAACTAAAATGAACCAGCATTGAACACAGTCACCAAAAAAAAAAAAAAAACTAGAATAGGAACCAAAAACTGCTTGAAATAGCTAGGATGCTTTAGGATTAACCATGACAACAGAAAACTTATGGGGAAGAATATCACGGCTAGGATGCTTTAGGGTTAGCCATGACAGCAGTATAAACTGATGTGCAGGTAGATGAGTAAACCAAACAAGGACCCTTGAATAGCCAAGTAGCCAGGGGAACAGAAGCAGCAACAATAGAGGAATAAGCTTCAAATAACTAAAGTAGATTGAGTCAAGATAATAGCACCTGAGCAGCAGAATTTAGAGTGAAACAAAACCCTCAACAGTGGAGTTGTGATCCATAGAAAAGCATGCTAGTTGACAGAAAATAGAGTGGGCTTTAAGGTCTTTCATCAAGTAGTAGATCTCAATGCAGATATAAGTCTTGAAGCAGTGGTAAATTTTGGATTCCAGTGTCGCAGCATTGTACATATCCAGACCTTGAAACCTTAATAGAGTAGGGACTCATGTCTTCTTAAAGAAACACTTCTTCACATCATCATGTGGCTGATTCAGAGTTAAAAAAATAGTGCAGCAAAGACTGCATTAGGCAACAAAAGGTACTCAGAAGATTCTCAAAACTTAGACTGTAGTTCCAGCAGAAGATAAGACTTTCACCACAAACAGGAAAATCTTTGAAACGACTCTCAAACCAGCAAGTGAAAAGGAGCAACCTAGGAATCAGATTAATGCTCTAATATCATGTTAGAAAATAAACTTTAATCAATCAAAACAATAGCCGAACTTGAAAGATAATGGAGAAGAAAAAGAAGAAAGAGATGAAGAAGAAGCAACAATGGGCCGCAATTCTAGCTTACACTCCTAGAATCGAGCCTCTTATTTATAGATATCAATAGTCTAGATCTACAACTTGAGAAGCAAGCCATCTTGCACTCTAAAAAAGGAAATAAAGAGTACAACTTATGGACAGAATTTTCTAGTCTTCTAACTCCTAAAATCTGTCCAAAATAGAAAGTATTGAAAAAGGAAGTTCTAAAATTAGTAACTAACAGAAAATAAAAACTTTGCTTTCTAGAAACTCTCAAAACTTGTGTAGCAAGATTCCTACATTAGAAATAGAAAGTAGAGTAGCATCACTAGCATAGTAATATTCACATGAACAGTAAAACAGCCCAAAACTTGCGCATACTTCAACACAATGCAATCGCTTTTCTTTCCCAATGAATTCTGTACAACAATCATATCAACTTAATTCTATGCTAAACATACATACGTGATCTAATTTTCCTACAATTTCAAGCGGTGGTCATAGGCCCAAGTAAAGGTTTAGATTTGTGACTAGGAACATTGAATCTTTAATCTTTCTTTGTATTTTTCATTAGAAAGCTGTTGGGGTTGGAGTCTTGACAAGTTCTGTGTGAAGCTCCAAGATAGATCGAGTTCTTTCCCTTCTCTTCTTTTTCTTTTCTCTTCTTTGTTTCATGGTTGTCATTGACAAAGAGCATATGCACCTCTAAAATAAATTCATACTTATCACATGATCACCTCGAGGGGATCCATTTTTTGTCTCTCCACACTAAAATTAATATTAAGCTAGGAATGAGCTAGATTGAGAAGGTTGTGACATCCTAATTATTGGATGACTTTACAAACAAATTTGGCCCTTCTTAATGAGTTGAGAGTGACACCAGTCACTCAACTTTAAAGTTCTTCAATAAGGTGAGATTTTTTTTTCTTCTCTTCTATTTAATTTATTTATATCTTCTTTACTTTCTTTTCCCTTGGTTTGTGCATTCTACGAGGGAGGTGTGATCATGCACATTTAGGTAATAGTTAAACACATAATATTTTATTGTTTTAATTTATTTCATTCATAGCTTCTATGTTTTTCAATATTGAATAATAATTTCACTTCTATCTACATAGAATAAGATTCCTTAATTTTTAATCTACGATGTTCTTGTGGCATGTTTATATTTATGATCTCTTCTCATTGTTTTCATGGTGATTATATTATATAATCATGACCACCAAATGCTCTATTTTAGTCCACTAGCTTGTGGATGCATCGTCATTATCTTTAAGAATAAATCTTTCTTCTTTATACATTCCATGTCATATTAGTTCATACATGTAGGTTAGAGGATAGATGAAGTGGGAAGAACTAGAATGATGAGAGGAAGAAGAAGGTTAGAGAAAAGGCTAGGAGGCCTTAATAATCGTGGAAGCCTCTGACAGCCGAAGTTTTATTTATAGATCTCTCTAGGGATTACAACCAAAATGGAAACTATGTTTTACACAAAAAAGAAGGTAGCGATTCTCAAGTTAGTGCCATCACTAACACGAGATCCTTTCCAGTTCTTACCTAATATTCTTCTAACAAAATTACACAAGATTTTATTTCACTTTCTTAATCTTATGATAGTATCCATATAATCATAAGATGACTTTTAATTAAGTGATACAACATAAATCATGCTCTAATGGAATTATTTTTTCACATACTATGTTCTTTCTCTCCTTCTCTCTCTTAACTAATCACCAAAGAGAGAAAAAGCAGGGGGGAGGGACACAAGCAATCCAAGGCAGAACTAAGCCCAAACAACAGAAGCTCAAAATTAGGGCAAAGCCTTACACATGCCCGAACAAAGAACAAAACCGAAAACATGAGACTAGAGGCAAGCCTGATTTTTCTTTTTGAATTTATTCTTCTTCTTCCTAAGGGACTTGAGGTCAACAGTGAAATCTCCATCCTCTTGGTAGCGACCCTTAGGGATACAATTGCTTTTCCTGCAACCAACACAATTAGGTCACGATAAGGGGGAAGGGATTTTGATATAAGCCACAGCCAACGACGCATTCTTATCAAGAACAAAGAGGTACTCACTAGGCTGCCCCCAATAGGCAAAGGAAAAATGGCAAGCTATACTCCTGAGGTTGCTGGAAATCCCCACAATGGAAGGACAAACTAGATAGATGAACAGGGGAGGGAGGGGGGAGGAGAAATGGAGCCAGAGGCAAGGGAAGGATAGATAAGATAGAGGACGGAGATGGAGGGGAGACGAGGAATGAAAGGCAAAAGGAGATGGAGGCTTAGAGTTGTTGTACTGGGTAGGGGAGGACTGGTGGGTTGGGCTAAAGAAGGGAAAGGGTCGGGGTTGGATCGGAAGTAGGTTGCCCTGAAAAATAAGGGGATGGACTTGAAGGTGGGGAATGGATCAAAAGAAAAGGAGAGATGGATTGTGTTGGGCTACAAGTAAGAGGAGGAGAGGGAGGTCTGTCAAGAGGGGTTCAAGGAGAGGGAAGGATTGAGGGGTGGATCAAGGTGAGAGGTGGGCTAGGCAACATAGGAGAGAAGGGAAGCGGGTAGGGAAGAAGCAAAGTGAGCTTGGGCTAGGGAGGAAGTAGTTCAGGGGAGCTGGTTCAATTGGAAGAGGGGTGTCTGACCGGTGTAGGCGAAAGGGGTGGGAAAAGAGGTTGCAAGCCTTCCACTGTTGATGGGTGCTGCAACAGGAGCAAAGGGAGAAGGGGCAGAGAGTCAGAGGCAAGCTGGTGACAAAGCATCAGAGTTAGAGCTCGAAAAAGAGGGAGGGCAACAGTAATAGGGGGTGAGAAGCGCTACAGGGGCTAAATTTAGGCTTGCTCTACCAGTGGCAATGACGATGAAGATACAGGGGGAGGGCAACAGTAATAAGGGGTAAGACAAGCGCTACAGGGGCTAAGTTTAGGTTTGCTCTAGCAGTGGCAATGATGATGAAGATACAAAACAACAGAGAGGGCCTAGCTCGCAACAGGTTGCATCATTGGAGGCACCAGGTAGAGGGGTTAAGAGCCAACTTAGAAGCAGCAAGAGAGTTCTGGCCAGGCATCAAAACAGCTTCAAATGTTGGTAAAAAAGCAACCTCATCAAAAGCCAAGGGCAAAGAATCCGTAACAGAAGTCGGCGCAAAACACAGGTAGATTTATGACGACAATGTTTGTCCTGACATCCAAGAAAGGACTCACAGGTGGAGAGATGGTTAGGCAAGTTTACAAACGAAGAAATAGGGGGAGCAACGATTGCTAGGTGGAAGCTATTGGAGGAGTAGAGGGAGATCGGGAGGGGGCATTCCATAGTAGGAAGAAGGAGTATGCCCAAATAGCTTACAGAGGAGGCAATGAGGGGGGAGATTTTCAAAAATAATGGCTTAGTTGAACTGGAAACCATCCCATCCTTGACTAGCATAGAATTCGGCAATGGAGGAGCAACCGATATTTCGACATAGATTCTAGCAAACAATATCCAAGCTTTGTTGTCGGTTGTTGCATCCCATATGGAGAGCTTGCCGAAAGGAAGGCAAATTGGCTAAGACAATCAGAGTTCCCAAAACGAAGCAGGAGCTTAGGTAAGGAAGTCTAAATGGAAATGACTTGCAAATCGAGCTTTTCTAGTTTTAGGTGAGAATTTGACTAACGGAGAAAGATCTTGTCCCTCCCAACCATCCAAGGAGAACCTTCTAAGGTGTGGAGCATGATATCTTTATCAAAGAATCTGAAGATGAAAACACCAACTAGAGCATGAAGCTTTGAAGAGCACCCTGCGTTGCTTCCTTCCACTGCTTGTTAAAGGAAACCTAAACAGGAAAGAATGGCGGTCGATGACCTAGGAAATATTCAACCATAAAAGAGTTTCATTTAGTGACAGCCAGAGCAAGGGATGAGTTGGGGCAGAGAATGAAGGAGATGGAGCCATCGGAGGATGGATGAACAAAATGAAGGGAGACATCCGCGTTAGGATTAGATGGGGTCTAAGAGCCTACCGGAGGGGGAGATGGAGAGTCCATCTAGCATCTCAATCACTGCATCAAACCAACTAAGGTGGAGTTGAACTTGTCACTAGGAAATTGGAAAAGGAACTCATTCCAATGGTTCTCTCCCACATTTTACCCCAAATATATTTTCTTCAATCTCATGGATCCATTTATTTATGGGTCCTTAGCCTGCATATTAATTAAATATATCTCCTTCTGATTTTTAGATCATGCTTTCTATGTATCATTAGTTCATATGTACCTTGTATATTCATTTTTAATTTCTCTCATCTTTATGAAGATTTGTATGTCTTGTGAATTTTCCAAATATTATGGTGTGATGGCCTTCTATTGATGATTGTATCATGGTACAAGATCTCGCTTTTGTGAGGTCTTAGATCTCATGCGACCTAAAGAATCCCAAAACTCAGGCAAGTCTCCATCTCTCAAGTGAGATAGGTCGAGATCTCTTTCGCTGTCTCTCACCTTCCAACTCACCGAGATCATCTTAAACCCCCATTTTTTGCTTGATTGACATTGTATCTTCATCTGCAACAAGTTTTAGCACATTTACAACAACAAATGAAGATCAAACAAGTTCATTTCAAGGAAATCTTCATCCAACATGACATTTTCCCCCAAAATTAGATTTTTTTCAAATATTATATTCTTCAGTAGGCCTTTTATTGTAGATTAAATATATGTTCAACATCTTGCTTTGATCTACACTTTCATGGGGGAAAAATTTAACTTTCTATTTCTCATTCGAATATATGTTAGACTCCATTAGAAAGGCAACAACCTCATTGAGTTTTTTTTTTTTTTTTTTTTTTTTTTTTCATGCTTGTTGCCATTTTATTTTTTTATTTAAGATTTAATAGATTCATTAAAATAATTACGAAAAAAATTATGAAAATTTATCTTTTTTTTTAAATGATTCTTATGTTATGCTACTTATTTTAGAAATATAACCATGTTTGTATGAGCATGTTACGTACGTGTTCTCATAACAAGCTGATTGTTTTTATTTTATAAATTATTTTTATATATATTTAATTATCAATAAATTATCCAACTGATATTTGGGAATCTGTATTTATGTTGCACAAAGTGTATCAAGTTAAATGGCTAGTAGTGGGAGTGGCACAAGCAGTGGGGCACAAGATATTGCTTGGCAACATGGGGAGGCACTAAAAAAAAAGTCAAAATGCAAGTATTGCCTAAAGGTGTTGAAATCTAGTGGTGCAGCCACATTGCCAAGTATGCTAAGGTGTCGTATGAAGTACAACAAGCCATTGCAGAAAATCTAAACGGAAATAGAAAAAGGCAAAGAGGGTAAGACAAAAAGGGAGTTTGAGGAGGTAATCTTATAAAGGCCTCTCATGGATGTCGAGTAGGAAGACTAGACATAGGGAGCAGCATGCTTATAGTAGGGAGGATCCTACACTTAAGTAAGAACCCACCAACTTCAGGCAGCTAGACACCTACCAACAAACCATCTCTCACATATTTAGTGGAGGCAATAGGGAGGATAAGGCTAGGGAGGCAATCAGCAAGTTCATATACTACAACAACTTTGCAGCAACTTTGCAGCTAATGTAGCCAACACTCCATACTACCACTAGATGATTGATGCAACAACAAGGGCAGGTGTAAGGGTGAGAGGCCCAACCCCATAGGAACTGATGCACAAATACTTACCTAAGGCATAGAAGGAGGTGGAGTACATCGATACACTGAGGCCAGGATGGCAAACATACATTGTCACTATGATGGCTGATGGATGGACTGGTCCAACTAGACAGTCCATCATTAATTTTATGGTGAACTGTAATGACAGGACAACATTTTTGAAGTTTGTGGATGCAAATGACAGAATGAAGGATGCCTACTACCTATACTAGCTTCTAAGGTAGTTGGTCCTTGAGGTAGGGACAAGCAATGTTATCCAAATTGTAACGGATAACAATCTAACTTCAAGAATGCCAGAAAATGCTAATGAAAAAAGAAAAGAAATAGGATTCACCTCTTCTAGACATCATGTGCAGCACACTCCATTAAACTTATATTAAAGGATTTGGGGAAGAGGAAATCGATCAGCGGTGTGGTTACAAGGGCAAGGTTAGTAATGTCATATATAAACATAGACATGCCTTCAAAATGATGAGGCAAAAGTGTGGTGGTAATCTAGTGAGGCTTGGTTTGACTAGATTCACCACCAATTATGTGGCATTGAAAGGCTCTAGACTAAAATGCTATCTATGAGTTTCGTAGTTGTGTTGACGCTCCCTCTTTTTCCAAGAATTCGAGCCGCTCGGAAAAAGCCTTCCATTTCCGTCAAATGACCCGGCCTCCCCTGGCTCTTCCGGTGGGTCTTCAACACATGTTTTTTAGTCAAGAGTGGTTTGGTTGACTTGGATCCAGCACACCTGAAAGGAAGAGAAGCAACAAAGCATTGCTAATGATTCCCTTTGGAGAAAGCTTAATAGGACAATGGGCATATTAGAACCTATTGTGTTTGTTTTGAGGATAGTGGATGCTGAGAAGAAGCCCACATTACCCAACATATACTCTACCCTCTAGCAAATGAAGGAACTCGTCAAAGTTGCTATCCTTAAATCCTCCAAATCCTACCTGAGGACCATTGATGAGATATCAGAGAAGCACTTAATGCATCCTTTGCACTTGGCAGGTGAATCACTTTATGTTGTATAATTTATATATTGTTGATTGCATTTTTATAAACAACTAAGTCACTAGCCAAGTTTTTTATTTCCTCAACACAGGCTTATTACCTCAACCCTAAGTATAGTACAAGAATAATCTAAGGCTTGAGGTCCAGATCATGATAGTGGTAAAAGAGGTGGTGGAGAAGCTGGTGACAAATCTCGCCATACAGGGGATAACCAATGGAGAGGTGAGAACATATTTCATGGTTTCTTCACCTTCTTCTTGCATATACAGTACCTAGACTTATACTAATTTTTTGTCAAAACTTGAAACATAGGTGTACAGCAGATCAAGGATTTCAGCGATAGCTCTGGGAGTTTTGGCAAGCTTGCTGCAATTACAGCTAGAAATAAAGGAGACCCTTGTAAGTAGTCAAGTACTATAGTCTATTAAGTCTTTAAGTATTAAGATTTACTTGCCAAGACCCTAAAGCGAATGCATTCTTATATTTTATGTTGCAGCTGACATGTGGGTGCTATATAGAACTAGTACCCCAAATCTGAGGGAAATAGCCATTAAGGTATTATCACAGACATGCTCATCCTCTGGTTGCAAGAGGAATTAGAGTACCTTCTCACTCGTCTACGACAAGATGTGCAACAAATTGGGAATAAGAGACTTAAGCATTTGGTGTATGTGCATTATAACATGAGGTTGCGAGTAGGGCACATACGTGATGATATAGACAACAAGGCTCAGGACCCAATCGAGTTGTCAGATATATTCCACAAGCCACCCGCAAAGGATGAGGGGGATGATGTGATGTATCAATAGGTTAGGAATTGTGATGGACCAGTCTTGGTTCAGCCAGGAAGAAAGTCAGATCCTACTATTGTTGATGCCATGGACCCAGCTAATGCGGATGCCCATATGTCTTCCAATGAGGATGCATTGTATAAAATTGCAGCCACAGGACCAATTACACCATTTGTGGAGCCATCTAGCCGACATGCTACAGCAGATGAACACGAGAGTGGGAGCTCAGATGATGACGGAGATGATACTCTACCCCCAAGTCAGCCTCTAAGTCATAGAAGCAGTGTTAGTGGTGCAGGTGGTAGTGTGTTGGTGGTGTAGGTGCAGGTGGAAACCAAGGAGGGTCACCACCACTGGAGCAAATGAGATTGACTGGAGAGTTCCACCATGCCACACAAGAAGCTAGCACTTATATATATGCATATATGCAAAGGTAAGAAATTTCGCTGTCAATGGGTGATGACGCTTAGGTGGGGCAGCAAGGCAGATCAAAGGCGGGTTATGATATTGGGGGGGTGCTATGGGTTGAATTTTGGGAGAATCTTGATGGGCTATAATGGCTGTAGTTTGATCCCTATGAATGAAATAAAAATGAAACGTACAGAAAAGGGATGTGGGCTTGAAATCCTGACCTAGGCAGGAGATTTTAATTTGCATGTCCGTGAAGTCTGGTTCCAGAGTTGACAATAGGAGTTTTGAGTGTTAAACACCTAAGATCCATGATCTATTTGCACTTTTAATCACCAGAGTCATCACACTTGAACATTAAACACCAAGTAAAATCAGCTTCTAGACTTTAAACACCAGAACTCAGTTGTCTAGACTTCAAACACCATTTTTGGAGAACTATCAGTCACTGAGAAGGAAGGCAGCAGCTAAGCTTGCAATTAGCAATTTTAACAATCAAACACCTGTTAATAGTAGGGTCTATTACAACTTCATGTAAAAGACTCAAACAAACTCCTCAACAAAGGAGATGCTGACCATCCAAAACCTATTAGATAAATTAAGTAGAAAACTAAAATATGCTCAAAACTAACTCCTAAATACTATGTGCCAATTAATCATATGCTAGTCACATGTTAACTTAAATTGAACCACATAGAACCTGTTCAATTGATAATTTTAAAAAAATAAATAAATCTGCTACTTTGGTACCTAATTTCCAGTCCCTCTAATTGGCCAAGTACAATGGAAACCCAGCTAATGAAGATCCAACCCTCTTTGTAGCAAGATCTACATCGCATGCATCATTCGTTTCTACATTGTATATCGTTTTGCTTACATCATGTATACTAACCATGCAGCCTAAGACCTTCCCCAGACCATAACTTGACTGTACCTAGACCAACAGACTGGGTAGTCCCCAGAGGGCATTGCAAGAGTCATTAAATTACATTGCACTTGTAAACCTGGATTTTAAACCCTCCCCTAGATGGCAAATCCTTAAAATCAGTTTACCTTTCTTCTCATGAAAGAAGGATGAGGCAAAAGACACATGGCAATCCCCTACCATGTCATTGTCCTCACAAATAGATGGATGAGTGGGGAAAAGAAAAAAAAAAGGAAAGGATAAAGTAAGGACTGAGTATATATTACAGCTAGATTAGGAGTAGCTCTAATTGGTGATAAACTTAGTGAAAACCATTTATTGTGGTACAGTCATGTGCAACAAAGGTCGTTAGCAGCCCCGATACAAAAAAGCGACAAGATCACAATTGAGGCAACCAAGAGAACCAAAGGTAGACCTATCATAACTTTAGGAGAAATGGCAAACAAGAACATGTAACTTAGGCTCACTCCTAGTATGACCTCAAATAGAGCTGTTTAGAGATCAAAGATCAATCAATGTAAATTGTTTAGTTGGTCTTTATTGATAATGACATGTAATCTCCACACCCCTTGAATCCGCAAGCAGAATGTTAAGACAGCTGTGAAGTCCATCGCTAAGAAGGGTCAGTGCACTAGATTCTACATAAATGTTTTACATTCCCCCTCCCCTTTTTTCTACTTTTATTCTTCTCGACAACCTTTTAGTTGTATGGTCCCATACCCCATCATTGTTCTTTGTTATTCATACACTATTATACATTTTTGGATTCATGTCGCCAACCTCATTAAGTTGGGATAAGGCTTGGATTTTGTTTGGCTCATATGCCCAATAAGGTAGAGAGAAACCATACAATATACGATAACTCTATATAGCATTTAATTGAAGTAATGAAGGAAATAACATACAAGCTACCAAATCAAGAAACTTAATTGCAAGATGATTCAATTTCTGGTTATTTCTCCTAATAACAAAAAAAATTAATCTAGAGATGAAGATCATTACCTTGTAAAGATTATCCCAAGGAAGACATCCAAGGAAATCAAAAAAAAAGCTTGACTTGAAGTACCTGTCGCATGAGAGAACATCAGCTGGGCATGCTAGGTAAAATCCACTACTCCAATATAACTAGTAGCAAGTTTTAAGAGAGACAATGACTAACCGAACAGCGATGGCTTTGCGGTTAGAGACCATTCTGTAGGAATCGATATCTCTATAAGCAAGTAAGAAATGGATGATAATGTCGACAAAGAATGCAATCTGTCCCATGATGTCAAGTAAGAATAGTTTCTTGGGTAATCCCCTGAAGAATGCAAATTCGAACGGAGTGAAGAAAGACGAGTAGATGGCCCATAGCAGTAAGAAATGCTTCCACGCCAGATACCACCTGTAGTTCTTCTCAATCTCACTTCAGAGTCCACAACCCAATACTAAATTTGTAACAACTAACTACTATACCCAGAAACTGAAAATGATCCTACCAATTTTAAGAATTTGCAGTAATACAAAATTCGAAACCAATAGGTCCTTCCCCCGGAAGAACGGAGTAATGCAAGAGTAGATGTGCATGAGTTTGAAGTTAGAGGAACTTCAACTTCTCCAACCTACTCTGACGTTAAGAGTGGAAATGTGTTTGTCCGTCCCACACACCCCCCCCCCCTTTTTCCCAGTTTAAAATGAACCCTTGCATAGTTGCATGCAATGTGAAAAACATTTGTCCACTTACCAAAAAAAAAAAAACATTTGTCCAAACATAAGAGATTTTTTTGGTTGTTTCGTAATAATTGCAAGCATCATGTGAGCTTATTTTCTTTTTGGGTTTAATTTTACTCCAAAGGACTTTGGACTCTTTGGTAATTTTTGGTCCAGATTTTTCCTTGGAGCTTCTAAAAGTTTTGCACTTAAAGACTTCGGAATCCTTGTAATGTAGTTGCTTGAATGAATTTCTTTTTATCAAAACAAATAAAAATTGAAGGACGATAAAATATTGGGATAATTATTGTTGCCCCCTTGTACTCTGATTTTATTACTACTTTATCCCCTCTACTTTTTAAAGTTGCTAATCCAACCTTTAACTTTGTCTAAAATTAATAATGCCCCCTTCCGTTAAGCTCAGTTAGTTTACTAATGATGTGGCATCTATATATTTTTTCAAAAACCCTAAAAATAACCCTACAATTATCTCTTTACTTATTTACTCCTTTGCAAGTTATAATACTATCCTTAATTAACTATGGAGAAAAATTAACTTTAAATTAAATTTTCTTTTCTAAAAAGAAACTACCGAATAAAGAAAAGACATGATTTTTCTTCTCTAAAAAGAAATCGCCGAATAAAGGAAATATATGATTAAATAAAACTTAAAATAGAAACTAAAATATTAGGAAATATCAAATGTAATTCAAAGTTGAAAATTGAAAATCTCCTAATATATGCTAACCATTGTACAAAGTGTGTGGTCCCACCAAAGCTAAAATTTATTGTAAAATATAAGATTTTAAGGATATAATTGACATTCAATATAGTTTCTAAAAATGAGGGTAATGTCATATTTTTTAACTTCTTAATTTTAATGAAGGGCAAAATAGACATTGCATATTTGATGTTAACAACCACTTAACACCGTTAGAAGTGAGGGGGGCAACAGTAATTTCATACAGAAAGAGGTTTGATTAGTAATAAAACCAAAGTACAAGGGGGCAATAGTAATTATCCATAAAATATTACATTCATCTACCCAACCAATTTAACGGGTTAACATTATCTAATTAGATAATCACCATTAAAAACCTTATTTAATTAGATTCCATCTATTATTATTGATGCGTCTAAAAATTATCAATCCTTAATGTATGCCTACAAAACAAGATTAGGTATGGGTCGACTCTACGGTCAAGAAGCCACCTCCGAATGTTAAATTATTAATAGATAACCACGGAACTCTAGCTAGTTCTAGAGCTTAATTCAATAACAGTAATGGAGGGAAACGATTCAGATACCTCTGATTTATATGATACTTTAGTTTATATAGGATTAACCTCTTATTCTCAATCGTTGGATTCGTTCTTAATATTTCTTTATAACCATTCGATCATCGGGTTTTTCCCTTTCTATATGAGTCGGCTGTAGTTTCTATATATAGCACGATCCTATATCCCGAATTTAACGGGAGCACATCTCTTTCCATAACCGTCTAGTTCCTTCACGCTTACGTTACTCCTTGGTTTAGCTCTTGAATCAGTCCTAACCAGAATCCTTGACCCGATTCTATCAACCTGATTTATTGTTATTTTATCCTTATTAGTTATAATTTTACAATTCCTTTACGGGAGAACTATAATTTTAGAGAAAATTTATATTACTTCCTATACTCTAGTTACGAAAAGTCCCCATTCTTAAACTTCTACAATTGATTTCTCCAAAAACGTAAATTTTCACCTCTCATTCTTTCCTATTGTTTTTAAATATTCAAGTATTCCCTCTGTTTCTCTGGTCCAGCTGATTTATCTTTTTCAAATTAAATCGGTTCACGTTATTTGATTCGAATCTAATACTCTCTTTTTTTTTCTTGTAAAACAAACCTATTACTCTAAGCACTGAATTATTTTGTATTTTTTCAACTATTGAAATCAACTTAAAAAAAAAATCCATCACAGCTTAGAAAAATGAATTACCATCAATAACAAAGAAAGGAAACAAAATAAGAAAACTACTTGATAGTAGGAGAGGGGGAAAAAAGGAAAATCACGAAAATCTTGAGAATAATAAACATAAAGTAAAACTTTTAAATATTTTGAACCCATTTATGATTTGATCAGTCCCACAACCATACTAAAAGTAAATAGATTGCACTGATAAGACTCAACATTTGGAATTTCCACCTACCTCCAACTCCAAGGGCTTGGGGTTTCACTCTAATGTGACGAATTTGTCTCTCCTGGCTGCAGGTCTTGGTTGGTTGGGTTTTTTTTTATTATTTTATTTTATAACATTAATTTTAATGGTTGAAAAGATACAAAACAATTTGGTGGTATAATAGGTTTGAACCAAATAAAGTGAACTTATTTAATTTGAATGAGAAACTGATTGGGTTAAAAATAATAGAGGTACCTTGGGTATAAAAACATCATCCAAAAAGCGGAGGTGAAGGTTTGAGCTTTTGAAAGAATTAGATGGGAAAGCTTCAGTAGGAGACTTTTAGAAAATAGAGCCTAAGGTTATACAGGGAAATGATAGAAATTTGTTATTTTATAAGTTTGATTTCGTTTACTGAAAAAAAAAATTAATTTTCTTTTTTGGTTTATTGAAGGAAATAGAAACTATATTCAAAGAGCTACGCAGAAGCCTCCTTACACTAATGAGGGAGGGGTCAACAAGGATATTAGGTGGGGAATTCCGCACAACTTTGGACAGTTTAAACGATATGAACCTGAGAAGGATAGTCGACATGCAAATTGTTCTTCTTATCAAGGAATCTAAATTGAATTGAAAGAAAATCGTCTTTTAAGTGTTTTAATTTGAGATAAGATGGCATTGGTTGCCCAATCACCCAAATTGAATTTAAGAAAGATCATTATTCTTTTAAATTTATTATTAAATTAAATGTATAAAGTAAAATTTTATATGATATATATATAAATATATAGAAGTAAAAAAATACAAAACCAAATTTTTATTTCTGTTGGGATAGTGGTGTGCATTTGACATTGCTCACACTTGCAGACATATTCAAGGGCGTCCTGCTGCATGGTTGGCCAATAGAGTCCCGACCTCAAAATTTTTTACACTAGTGTTTTCCCACCCATATTCCCTCGTGGACTTATGCAAGGGCGTACTTTGCTCAGGATGGGCCAATACATTTTAAAAAGGGTTCAGAGAATGAGCGTTTATACAGTTGGTAGTCTAAGATGGTGAACCTTACAGCTTGGTTTCTGATTTTCCTAGCCTCTTTTTGGTCGGTCGGGACTTGGTTGTCCCTTAAATTAAACACAATCGAGCTCATCCAATCGAGTTCTTGCCCGACCTCCATGGTTTCAGCCTCCTGTATACTTGGGAAGTTAAGCTCTTTTAGGTAAACAGCCGAGTCGAGTGTTTCGTAGATAGTCGGGGCAGTTCGTCAGCTTCTTCATTTTCCTTTCGGGGTTTTTGTTTGAAAATGACCCGTTCGAATTCTACTTTGCACTACCCTACCTTTGTGAGGTACTTTGTCATCTGACCATCCTTTGTGCTATATTCTCCTTTGATCTGATTTACAACCAATTGAGAGTCACTTCTGATTTCCAAGTCCTGAGCTCTTAAAGCCCGGGCAACTCGGAGGCCAGCTAGGATAGCTTCGTACTCGACTTCGTTGTTGGAGACTTTGAAGTTGAATCTTAGCACATAGATAACTCTAAAACCACCTGGGCTTTTCAAGGTCAATCCCACCTCAAATCTCGAACTGCTGCTCGAACCGTCTACATGTAACAACCATAGTCCCTCGGGATTGCAGGGTTGATCGGGATCATTGTTCATTGCTTGAGGAAGACTATTCTTCACAATGAAATTAGCCAGGACTTGGGCTTTGATGGTCGTCCTTGGTTTGAACTCGATTTGATATTCACTTAGCTCAACCTGCCATCCGACCATCCTTCCGGCCAAATCTGGTCTGTGCAAGATTTTCTTAAGCGGGAAGTTAGTCAGCGTGATGATCGGGTGTGCTTGAAAGTAGGGCCTTAGCTTACGTGAGGCTACCAGCAGGGCCAAGGCTTGCTTGTCAATGTCTAGGTACCTTGTTTCTGTGTCGATGAGCACATGTCTTACATAATATACCGGGTTTTGGGTTGTGTCTCCCTTAACCAAGACTGCACTCACTGCGGTCGGGGAGATGGCTAGGTAAACGGTGAGATTTTCTCCGGGAGTATGCGTTCATAAACTAAGAACCTCGTGCTCGGCCATTGCGTCAATGAGTAAGTCTATCCAGGGTAATGGATGGCAGTCTTTTGGGAGGGCTTGTTGAGGTCTGTGTAATCAACACACATCCTCCACTTCCCGTTTGCCTTCTTAACCATTACTACATTCGCTAGCCAGGTCGGGCACTTGATCGGCTCAATTAAGCCCGACCGCTCTAATTTCTCCACTCCTATTATAATTGCCTCATGCTTTTCTATTGAAAAATTCTGTCTCTTTTGGATGACTGGGATTGCATCTTTCTAAATCTGCAATTTGTGTTCAGCTACCCTCCTGTCAATCCCGGGCATGTCATCTACCGACCAGGCGAAGACATCCTATGAAATCCCCTAGATTTCTAATACGTTAACCCATGATTTCAAGACCGCGAATTGGGGCCTCGAGTCAGTGACAACTGTGGCCCATTCGTTTCAAGCCCAAAAGTTCGGATGTGGACCCAATGATTGTGGATGACCCTAGTGATGACTCGACAACTCTCCTAGAGTTTAAGAGAAGAGAGAAGGTCAATCATAATAGCATTAAAAGACGATTTTGGCACATCCGTAGACTGACAATGGAGAGTCCGATTTACGAGGTAAATATATTCAAATGTAGGTAATCGAAAAATCTTTCATTCAAGCTAAAAATCACAAAAATCGGTCAGATTGGGGGTCCAAACTTGGACCAGTCGACCGCCTCAATCCCCCATCCCTTTTCCATTTTCGGGACAAAATCGGGATTCCGGAATCCCATTTTATGTTTTAACTCACCTCTAAACGCATTTTCTAATGCAAGAGTGGGACTGAGGCTTGGGGGAGAGGAGAAACCAAGGAGAGGAGTAGATTCCATCCAACCAAAGGTGCTTTGTGACCTGGATCATCGAGAGAACATTGAAGGAGGTGAGAATCCTTATCCCTCTTCTTTAATCATGGTTTTGTGGGGTTTTCCTCACTTTTATTGTGGGATTGCGGTAATTGAAGCATGTTAGGTTAATTGAAGACTCTTAATTAGTTGTATTAATGCTTCCCTTTAGTATGTGAGTTGTTGGTGCGAATCATTGCAAAAGATTTCGCGTTTTGACTCTTTAAGACGCCCACGGGCGATTTAGAGAGCCAAATTTGGGTCATTTTGATCTAGAACGAATTGGATCAAATTGAAGGTACCCTTAGGACTTTATTGCTGCCAATTAGACTTTTCCAAAGTTTTGTTTTGATTCGACTTCGAGTCGGTAGCGAAAATTGACTTTTTTCCGAACTAAGTTGAGAACGGTGGGTTTAACCTAGTTGCCAGATTGGGTTTTTGTGGAATGATTTTGGGATACCTTTTAAAACCCAATTAAATTCTAACTTGTATTTACTAATTCTCTTACATGATTAGGTTTTTTTGAATTTAATCACTGACTCGTGAGTGTGAAATTTGGGACTTTGGAGAAAGGAATCGATTGAAATGTGAGGAATATACTTAACCTTATCTTGCATGTTTAATGATGTTAATTAATTTTCATTATTGATATCTTGCTTTGCTTTAGTATTTATTATTTTGTGATTATGTATGTGACATTCTAAGAATGAAAGGTGAGAAAGTATGATTGCTTCTATTTTTCAATATTCTTGAATGATGATATGAGAATGTGTGTTGGATTTGGTTTTGAGACTTAGATTCTCTTATATATATTTACCAACTAGGGTTGTGGGTTCTCCCATTACCCTAGTGAACTTACATGAGTATGCATATAGACCTAAGTACATGAATACTAGGTGTCTAGAAGTGTTTGGCTAAGTAACCTCATGAGGACTACTACCCTTCCGGTAGGGGTATTGAAACTGGTTAACCCGTGATGTCAATGGTTGGGTCCTATGAGCATCAAGCAGGCCCACTGCCATCATGAGATGGTAGGGTTGCATACAATAGATAAGGGCTCATGGGCGCTCAAGACCGGTAACCAACCCGTGAGAGGATATAGAGAGCATCATGTCCATTATATGTGGATGACCAATAGGGTTAAGAGTCAATGTAGTTCGAGTTGGTTGGTGCCATAGGGAAAGTATTTGGACCATACGTAGTATGAGACCGTAAGACTGTGCATTGGACCTAGAGTAATCCTTGACACACACCAGTTTCCTACCAAATAGTGATGTGAGAGAGTGGTGACTTATACCCCAGCCACGGACTGATGTGACTTGACCCAACAACCGCAAAAAACCCAATAGACGTCTCTTATTGAGGGAGAGTGAATGAGACCGCCCAGAGGAGATTGGTGTACAACTTAATGCGTGTCTACCATAAAGACTTCAGGATAAAATTAGGAGCATAATATCATAATCATTCATATATTATATCATTATCATTAAATTACATTAAATTACATTATTGATATTCATGCTATATGTGTGGTGTGAAATCTTGTGAACGAATGCATGATATGATGTTGAGTTGACTTCACTGAGTTCTGTTGAACTCATTCCTTTTATATGTCTATTTCTATTAGAATATACTGCAGGTTATGAGGACTCTTTCCAAGTGGAGGATTCGTCACCAACAGACTTTCTTGAGGGAGCAACCGGAGAAGAAGTGGACGTGCATGACGCTTCATGCCCGTGCCTAGATTGCTCTTATGGATTTGGCTCCCAGTTGGGAAACTCTTAGATATTTCCACTGCGATGAAAACTATCCTCTTTTCTTTTCAAAACTCTGATATTATAACTTTTGATTTGAAGTAATGGATGATTGTAACCTTTTGATAATTCAGATTTGATAACTGTATACTTGAACTTGATTATTCTTGTCCTCTAAATTATGTTGTGTCATATGTTGTATGGAATTATCACTAAACCTAGGTCTTGCGGTGTATCACCCCCACGGGTATTCAGGTATGACTGGATCCAGGTAGGTGGGGTGTGACACGTCCGAATTGTCTCGTAAGAATTCAATCAACTTTTTTTTGAAGGGCTCGGGCTGTTCGGACCCTATCATTGTCCCGTGCTCAGGATTATTTGGGTGTAGTTGGATCCTTTATAAATTTTCCACCGGTTCTACCCTTTGCATGTTGTCCTCATCCCGATCGTCTAGGATTTCGACGGTTTGGGCACTCCCCAATCTCTCGGACCTATGCTTCTGCTTCAAGTAATTGACATAACAATATCGGGATGTGGACTGGTCAGATTTGCACTCCCTTACTCCAGCCTCGGTCGGGAACTTTATCTTCATGTGCTTGGGCGAGACTACTGCTTCTAACATGTTGAGTGTTAGGTGCCCGAGTATCACGTTGTATGCCGATAGGTCCCGAACCACCATGAAATTTACCTGAACAAGAGCGTCACGAGGGGATGTCCCGATCCTGAGGTCGAGTTGGATTGTTCCCTCTACTATGGCTGAGGATCCTACGAACTCGTATAGGGGGGGTTGCACAGGGAGTTAGCATATCGTCGTCTAGTTTCAATCTTTTGAACGCTTCATACGACAGTAGGTCGACTGAGGAGCCAATATCAGCCAATACCCAATGAACTTCTCGATTAGCTAACTTTACCTTGATGATGATTGCGTCGTCGTAAGGGGTGGCTATCCCGACTAAATCCTCATCTTTGAAGGTGATCGGCTCAGGACAGGCTTGGTTCCTTCGCTTCTTGGGCAGGTGTACGACTCCCACAAACCGAGCTTTTTGCTTTGCTTTCTTGATTGACTACACAGTCGGGCCTCCCATTAAGACGTAGATGGGAGTTTCCTCCCGCTCTTTCCCTTTGTCGGTCTTCTTCACTATTTCTCTTAGGATGGTTGACCAGGGTCTCTTTCAGGGTTCGGGTGTTTTGTCCTGAACATGTCCTGACCCTCTCACGAATTGGCCGAGTTTGCCTTCTTCTATTAATTTTTCAATTTCTGACTTAAGGCTACGACAATTATCGGTGTTATGACAATAGTCTTTGTGGAAGCGGCAATACTTGTTCATCTCTCGGTCTTCGGGTCGGGAATGCATTTTCCCAGGGCATTTAAGGGATTTCTTATCCCGAATTTGCATGAGGATTTTCGAGGATTTGGTGTTGAGAGGGGTGTACTCGTCCCGACCATGCTCCCTCTTCCAATTTCCTTGATTTCCTTTCTCCCGGCGTACTGGTATGCCCGTCTTTTTCCCAGTCCGGCTTTTGTTCCTTATTGGCCTTCACTCATGCATCTATCACTTCGTGCACACTGGCTTGCTTCTGGCACTTACGTAGCAGGGCTCCGTAAGTCTTTGGTTTGTCTAATAACAAGACCTCCAAGAGCCTCTTGTGGGTGATGCCACTCCATAGCACATTGTAGGCCCTTTGATCGTCCAGTTCCTCGATCTCGATGGCTACTTTGTCAAAATGCTTCAAATAGTCCTGAATGGACTCGTTCCTGCCCTGCCTGATGGCGAACAGGCTGCCAGAGGTCTTCTTGCTCCCAATCAGGCTCCTAAACTTGGCTATGAACTTCCTTGCTAGTTCCATGAAGTTGTTAATGGAACTTGGTTTCAAGCTGCTAAACCACTTTATTGCTGGTCCCTTTAGGGATGCCGGGAAAGTATGACAGAGTAGTTCATCCTCCCGTCCCAAGACTGTCATAACAGACTTAAAATAATTGATGTGACCGGGTTGGTCTTTCCTTTGAACAGGGTGAACGTCGGCATGATAAAATTGAGTGGTAGGGGCATGTTCATTATCTCGTCCAAGAATGGTTCCCGATCCACTACATTGAAGTCTTCATCATGGTCCCGATCTTCTAGCTTTCATTCTACTTCAACTACCCTCCTTCATAGTTAGTTTGTCCTGATTGATTCCTCCCAGACGACATGGTACTCGCTTGGACTGATTGTGTCCGGGACACCGATATTCTATATCGGGATCTTTGAGGGTGACTATCTGCTTCTTGGTCATTCTCGACTTGGCGGTTTCTTTGGGGAAGGTCTCAGGTCTGCCTCAATCGCGAGAGTCGGTTAAAGGCGTTGACTCTTGTTTCGTCTTCTAGTCTTTTATCTGCTTCGGCCTCGAGCCATGTCCCCAGTAGGCCGTCAACCTAGTCCCCGCCCCGGTTCATGCCTTGTGGCATGGTGCCCCTCGCTGCTCGAGCAAGTCGATGCAACCTTCTTGCCTGAGTGTTGGGTGGAGGTCCTTGCTGGATTCCTACCTAGTGCACCTGTCCTCGCAGTACTCCTAGTAGCTCGAGCATACTTTTCCGGATCTCGTTCAGATTTGCGATGGTAGTAAGGTCCTTGGGGCTCTGCTGATGTACCTTCCCTGAAAGGGTTTGGCATAGCCCGCGTGTCATCGTGATCAACCTACCGGGGGGAGTGTTGTCCTCCATCGTCCAAGAGGTTTGGATTGTCTGGGTTTTGATCCCCAATTGTAGTATTTTACCAGGTAGCTCGTCCGGAGTTGTTTGTTTCGTCTTGTCATGACTTGCTTTTCAAATTCCCACAGATGGTGCCAAAGATTGTTGTGTCTTAGATCTGATCCTGGTCCCGACCTAGTTGGATTGAGTCCCGAACTGTCTCCCGAGGAAGAAGATGGTAAAGTCTACAAAAGTGGTTAAATGCGGGCTGGCTAGGATGTCAGACAACCGTCTTTGATGGCTGAGTTAGTCTGGGATCAGATTAAACTCCCAAGCTAGTGCTACTCAGGGATTCACTAGAAAATGTTCATGTCTTACCCAAGGAGTGAGTCATCGTTAAATATTGCATAAGTTACCTTGTTTAAAGCCGACAAGATCTCGACTAGGGGCTTGATTACAGGAACATCCAGTTGTCCTGGGATAGACTTGCCGCTTATGTTGTCCTTACCTTCTTTGCCTTTGCACAAATGGAACATACCGTATTTGTCTGGTGTGACCGGGATGAATCCCGACCAACTAACTGAGTATCTGGTCGGGTGCATTGTTCAGGTAAAGATCCGACTGATTACCCGCTTGTGTCTCGTATGTGCATACCTCCCGTAACACTTTTCTTAGCAAACTAGGTTCAAGTAAAACTTTAGGCTAGAAG
This sequence comes from Hakea prostrata, assembly GCF_041222555.1. Classification (NCBI taxonomy): domain Eukaryota; kingdom Viridiplantae; phylum Streptophyta; class Magnoliopsida; order Proteales; family Proteaceae; genus Hakea; species Hakea prostrata. Next base: position 28,414,814 of record NC_142606.1, read on the forward strand.
AAAAGCTGAGCTCAAGGTCTAAAAGGAGCTTCCCTAGAGTGGTTGTTCATCTCCTTTTATTTATTTATTTATTTATTTTTTTTTTAGTTTTTTAAAATCTCTGATTCACTTTCAGGGCTGTTTTATGGATTTGGTCGTGGAGGGTTTTAAGGTCTCTAAAGAGGATTCCCTCCAATTTCTTTTTGATGCGGGGGATTAGGGTATAACCGAAGAATTGGGTTCTCTAGGACTAATAAGAAGGAGATTCTAACTTTGTGATACTTTTGCTTGTTTGATGTCATGATAAAGATACTTGAAATGCAAATTTATTGAATTTCACAACAAGGAAGAAAACATTCTAGGAGCAAGCTTCACACTTGACACAATGAGGAAAAAGGTGGATTTGAAAGAAATAATGATATGCCAAAGGTGGTATGTTAAAGCGGTTAAAGACCCAACTTCCCTAAGGGAGGTCTTGGGTTTGCACCCACTTGGCGGCATTAATATTAAGCTCCCCCCTGAGGAAGTAAATTGTGGTGTGCGCAAGCTAAAACCCAAATTGGATCTGCATTAAAACGGGTGCGAACCCAATACCTCCCCTAGGGAAGTTGGGTTTTTAACCGCTTTAATATTCCATCATTGGCACTTCTTGGGAGATTTCCTCCATGGAGAAGTGCCAAAACTAGCTTTAAAGTGCCAATTGGTCAACTAAGAAAGGAATTAAATGACATTTACCCAGCCTATTGAAAATGATAAAAACCGTCCACGGACACAAATATGTTTATATTCAATCATATCCACTTAATAGAATCCAATAGAAAATTCATATTAATCATAGTTAATTAGTAAAATTAATATTCAAACATAAACATCTATCAAAAGATTATTGACTCCATGCGGAAAAGATTATGGTAATGCCACAATCAAAGGCGAACCGGCTCAATTTATACTCTTACGATACAGGGCGGACCTAAAGAGGGGATGAGGGGCCACGGCCCCTGGATTTTTTTTAAAATTTTATACAATTTTCTTAATTCTTTTAAGGGACACGGACCCCCGAGGGGCCAAGCACAGCCAATGTAAGCACAATGGTCCCCATGGTTCAAGAAATGACAAAAAGGACAAGCAACAAATATTAGTGTAATAATGGCGAAAATACCCCTGTCTGATTATTCGGAATTAAAGAAAAAGTAAAAAACTCACCGACCGCCCCGCGGAAAGACCAATGGAGAAGATAAGCGACAAGAGAGAGAAACGAATGGGTTCATGGTAAAACAGCAAGGATGAAGCTGTCTAGGGAAGCTACGGGGCACAGCGCCAGCCCTAAAATGCCAAATAAAGAACTAAAACGAAACGAACCGAAACGAGAAAAGAAGAAGAACGAACAAACCCGGAGATAGATAGAGCGGAGCACCGGGAAGGAACGAGGAAAGAAGGGGAAAAGGGTTCGGGGGAACCCACCCCTCTGAAGGGAAAGGGAGATGAAGAAAGAAGCGGAACAAACGGGAGATGCCAGGAAGGGGGAATGGGTGCATACGAAACGCAACGAAAACGAGAACCGAGAGAAGAGAAGAGGAGGAGCGGGGGAAACGGCCGCCAGGGATCAAGGGAATCCGAGGATACCGAGAACAGCGGGCGGGACGGAAGGGAGACTGAGGCGAGGGCCAAGCGGGGGGCGAGGAGGCGGCGGCACAAGAGGGGGCGAGGAAGGGCGGGCACGGGCGCCGGACGGAGAAGACGGAACGGCGAAGAAATTTTACATTTATTTTGAATAAAATAAAAAACTTATTAGAAAAAGGGTATTCGCACAAAATTATTAAACTAATGAATTTTGTTAGGTTGCCTTATTTGATCATTCTTGAAACCCGGGGAGCCATATGCAAAAACAAAAACTGGCTAAAGTGCTGGCCAAACCTCGGGGTCCGATGAAATTACCCTTCTTTTAATTTTCCATTTGGCCGCCAGTATTGAGAACAAATTTTTAAGGTGAAATAATAGGTATAAATGTCATTCTTAATTAAAAACTAACTCTTCTATCCCTATTTATTCTCCCCTCTTTTATCTCTAATCTTTTGTTCTTATTTATTTACTTATGTTTCTATAAACGTAGTTAAAGTAAATTTTAGAAGGAAAAAAAAAATCTCTTATTAGGTATTAAAAAATCAAAATTTCATTCCTAAACTAACTCTTCAATCCCTATTTATTCTCTCCTATCTCCTATCTCCTCTCTTTTCTTTTCTTCCTATTTATTTGGGAAAAAAATCTACTCCACAATTAAGTACTCTTTTTTAATTTATTTATTATTTATCTTTTTCTCCTTTTTTTTGTTATTCTTTTTATTTGATTTTATATTCTATGATTCTTTATTTTTTTGTACAATTTTCATTTTTTAATTTTGTATTGTGATTCCTATTATTCTCTTCCCTTTCTATAAGGGTGGGTTAAGAAAATTTGGAAAAAAAAATCTACTCTACAATTAAGTACTTTTTCTTTTTCTCAATTTATTTATCGTATATCTTTTTCTCCCTTCTTTTTTTTTTTTTTTTTTATTCATTTTATTTGATTTTATATTCTGTGTTTCTTTATTTCTTCTACAATTTTGGTTATTTGATTTTGGCTTGCATCTAACTTTTTAGAATTGAAGTTATGTGTATATATTTTTTTTATATTGTTGCTTTAATTTTACCTATATTTTGTCAGAAAAAATATCATTATGAATAATTTACCTTTTCTTTCAAATACATATGGACCTCACCAAATATATATATGGATCTATTATTTAGTATAAAAAAATAATTTAGAGGTGGGACCCCAAAATGGGTCATATAAGGGTCCACACAATATATGTGGCAAAAGCATTAGTGCTTCCCCAATGGGAAGGTTATCTGGCTTTTATTTTTCGCCCCCTCCCCAATGTTACATACTGGGTGCGTCCCTTACGTAGCTTCTCTTATAATTATAATTTTCTTTGTAAATCCATATTATTCAGAAAACGAAAAGACAATAAAACACACTTAACTACTTAAAATTACATAAGCACCCCTATTCCTAGTGCCTTTGATTTCTAACACCATTCTAATGAATCCAATTAATTACGCGATTGGTGCTACATTGTCTTAGAGGTGACATTTTGGAGACGAGATCAGCAACCCCGACCCCGACGCTTCCCGACCATAAAAAACAGTGGGGCCCACAATGAAAAATACTTATTGGAAAAAAAATGAAAAAATTAAGATTTTACCTGTGGGTCCAAATGTATTTTTGTGGTTGGAACGATGGGGAGATGATCCCGATTTGACATTTTGACCATTCCTTAGGGTGGTAGTGTAGCACCGCACTTCAAACACTAGGGCAAGTATCTCTCTCATACACTTGATTACCCAAAAAAAAAAAAACTATCTCTCATACACTTGGGCCCCTGCTGGTGTGGACTGTGGAGAGGTCTTTTTTTTCTTTTTTCGTCCAATGTGTGTGGAGAGGTCTGAAGTTTGAATCTTGCTTTAGTGGTGTGTATACCATAATATCTGTTATGCCTACCATTAGATGTGCACCATGTATATTTTATTTAATCTTAATCGTTGAAAACAACATTTCTACATGTGATGCTTGGTTTTCCTAACCTCAAAATCTGGAGACGAAACTAAAATATTCGTATTTTTTTCTGAATTTTGTTGACAACTCAACAAAATACATCTGAGGCCGAGTTAACGATAAATTAAACCCAATCTACTCAGGAATTCAGGTTAATCTACTGTTAAGTGGGCCCACGCCAACTCCAGTCAACGTTTAACATTCGAACTGGCCTCCCTTCGTCTTCTCCAGACTCCAGGGTCGGTCCAATTGGAAAACTCTCCGGGTCGACGAACGCTCAGTGGGCCCCACCCATACATCCCAGCACGTGCGGACGTGGGACCAACATACAGCAGATGCGCATCAGACATCTGCTGCAAGCCTGCACCACAGAGAAATCCCGTTCCAAATCTGCACTTGGAGTTCCCCCATTAATGGCGAAAATTGTTCCAGATTTTTCGGGACTAACTAGCAAAATTACGGGAAAATTAATGGCAGAGAGGTATGCTTAGTTAACAGAAGTGTTATCATTCTCTTACCTGTTATCAGGATCAATAACAAAGCCTTTGATTCCACTGAGTCTCCTCGGATTTAACTTCAACTCGTTCATAAGCTGAACAATTCGATTTCTGTTGGACGCATCCATCTCGTCTTTGATTTCCTCCACCTCGTACTCATCGTCCTCAGTCATATATTTCTCCTTCTCTTTATGTTCTCTTCTCGCCATCGTCTTCAGTAATCTAAAAGATGCAGACTTAATGGTCCTTTGATCTTCACAGACTCGGAGTTAATTTCTGCAGAATACACTAGTCTGAGTTAATTGAATCAGATTTGAATCTGCGTTTGGAGAGAAAAGAAAACCGATCGAAATCCTGTAATTGAACTACAAACCTTTGCATTCGGATTTACTAACCAGTCGATCCTCTCCAATAAATGAAATGGGCAGCAAAAGTTGAAACCCCTTTCGGAAAGCAAATCACGAGCATCTGTTGAGATTTAAGAAATGACAACTTTTTTGAAGTTCAGGAAAAGAAGGTTTACATGAGTGACTGGTGAGGCGGTGAGGGTGATGGTGAATGCCATACGTGGTGCTTATAAGCAACGCAAGATATATCGAAGAGAAATGTTAATTTTAGCCCATGTAACGAACATGGTTACAACTTAGAAGTAACCAGTGCTCTAATGTTGCACTGACATCTAGAATGATGGATTAAAGATTCTTTCATCGGATTGTGGACTGTTGGCATATATTAATAATAATAATAATAATAATATGCCAAAGGCAAAATTGAAAACTCATTTTTGGGCGGTTACAAAATATAGTGTTGGGGTAATTGTATTACAAATTCTTCAAACACACAAAAATGAAATTGCAATACAATTGAGAGATGAAGATCTTTAGCAAATCCGAAGAGCTTGTAGTCACAACCGAACGAACCACCGATCGATGAGGTTGAGTCACACCTTGAGTGCTGTCTTTAAGGTAATTGATGCACCCTACTATCAAGGATTCTTCGCACCACCACCTCCAAGATAAAGCAACCTCCAACTAAAAGATGAGATAATTCTTCTAGTTCATTCAAGGAGCCAAAAGCTAGAGCACAATACTTAGACAACTCAAGAAAGAAATGAACTTTGTAAAACAAATAATGTGAGTGAGAAGTGTCTCTATTTGCACCACAATATGCAAGGAAGGGTTGGGTTTATATAGGCCCAAACCACACCTCCTCACAAGGGGAGAATCAATTACCACTAATGGAGAATCAATGGCTTGTCCCTCCTCCACTAATGTGAATAAACCTCCTTGACCTAACATCCCCACTACTTAAGGAAGTAACTCTCATATTCATTTCTTTGGAATGAATTGGATTTAACCCATTCAAAGACCTTAACCCCCACTCATGGTAATGGCCATGAATGGTCATGAAGTTGAAATGAGAAATGAAAATCAAGAGTTAGAATTTGAGTAATTCCACCATTCAAGTTAGCCCACCTCATCACCATGATCAAGACCTTTAAGACCCATGACCAATGTCATGAAGAGCCTCATAACCAAGGTCATGAAGGGCCTCCTTTACTCATGGTGCCTCATTACCACCCTTACCTCATGGGTCCCACACACAAACAAAATAATTAAATAAAAGAAATACAAAAACTAATTTAGAAACTTAATATAGATAATATAGATTTTAATAAAAAACCTAACATATAGGATTATATATTTTGGTAACCACCACATTACGTGAGTAAATAATTGAATTATGCATACGTGAGATTTCTGAAAGGCGGCTATCTATCCCTCTCTCCAAGAAACACAGATAGGAGAAGTTTTTGGAGGATTTTCTTCTCCTTAGTCTTGGTTTCTACTTTCTTCCATCCACACAGTATTTAGGTTGTGGAATCCATTCACTTTCTGCATGATTGTGAAAACTTACCGATGACGATTTCCTGGAGGAACAAGAACGTGAAATCAAATTTACTTCCGTTGTGATAATTCTATATTGGAATAAGCGAATCCAGATAATGATTATTCTCCCTTCTATTTTTAGAATAAATATAGATTTACCTACATTGGCATCAGAGCATAGGTTTCCACGATCTCCCAATTGTTTGTTATTTTTTCTTGAATAGATCCAATGGGAGGATCAAGGGTTTATAGAAACTCACTTTGGAGAATCCAAGGTTTAATGGAAACCCATGGAAGATCGAGGGTTTGATAGAAACCTTAAATTTTTGGTTGGGATCTAAGTGGGAGGATCCTTGTTAATTTTCCTTCTATAAAAACGTGTATGAATTGATGATCCATGAGATTATATTTTTGTTTAATGATTGCTTGATTTTTCTATGCGTTTTTTTGGGAAATTTTTGGGAGAAAAAAGGATTTTTTTTTCATTTTTCCATAACTGTAATTCGTACAGTTGTTGCAGATACCGTTTGATTCACAGAGGACCAGACGGACCTAGACCGAAAGTTTGTATGGTCATAGTGGACCAGATGGTCGTCCATCTGGTCACAGAGGATCCAGATGGATTTTCCATCTGGTGAGACAGAAGTCCATCTGTCCAGACGACAGTTCGTCTGGAAAGGGGGTTTCTGAGACGGTGGTCCATTTGATTCAGAACTTGTTTTTAACTCTTTGGAAACCAGTGTCCTGACACTCTAAGTGATGTGTGGGCATTGAGAGCCTAATGGGGCTAAGTGGGAGCTACTGAGATAGAAGAGTTCTGTGTGAACCACCTCATAGCATAAACATGATGAATGTTTTATTTTTGTAAATAGTAAAACAATATTGATTATGGGTCATTTAATCATGTTTCTAGCACATAATGAAACTCGTAAATAAGTCTATGTGAGTTTGCATGAGAATTTGATTGGATATTTGTTAGCATTTCTTTTGGTTCAAATGCTTATCTCATAGGTTGACTATGCTAATGTGAATTGTTGTTGTTTGTGTTGTGATTTCTATTAGAATAGTTGAACTCATCCTTGCTTATATATTGTCTCTAGTATAAATGGCTGCTACCAAGAGCATCGTTGCTGACCTCACCAAAGGAGATAAATTGAATAAGAGGAATTATGACCTTTTGCACCGAAAGGTGCAATATCTCCTGGAAGAGCAAGACATGCTAAAACCATAAACCAAACCATGTCCCCATCTGAGGAAGGTACCACTGCACAGCATCGCAGGGACCTTAAGCTTACAATGCCTGAAAGAGGAAGGACAGGGTAGCTAGGATTACTATCCTGAGCTCCATGAGGGATGACTGATGCTTCGATTTGAGAAGCATAGGATTGCAAAGTCTTTGTGGGAGGCAGTGATGTTCCAATATGGAGGGTCTTCCACCACTAAAGGCCGCTAGCTCGGACTCACTTTTGATGGTTACAAGATGCGTCAGGGTCACACCATGAGGCAGCACATAACCATCATGTCTAACATGATTAGTGAGTTGAGCGCATGTGGGCGTCAAAAGATTGATGGGGAACAAGTCTATACAATAATCAGGTTACTGCCAAAGACTTGGGAGCACATGAAGATCTTCTTGACTCATGCTAATGATGTCAAGACTTTTGATTAAGTTGCCAAGCACCTTGAGCTAGAGGAGGATCGAATGTTGGCTGATGCCCCTCCCACTGAAGTACTTGCTGCTGAAGCGAGCACTAGTAAGGGTGCAAACATTAAGCGCAAGAGGGAAAAAGCTCAACGTCAGTGTCCTAGGAAAAGTAACAAAGGTGGGAACAGAAATAAGAGTGGCCCCAAGCATTCAAGGGGGGCTAGTGCTGGCAAGAAGAAATCATCCTTGATTTGCTTCATTTGCTGAAAGCCTGGTCACTTAGCTCGTGATTGCACTAAGAAGGAGGTATGTACTATGTGTTATAACTCATCTTGTTATGTGACAAGTTCTACTATGCTTGCTGAATTAAGTCTTTTGTGGATTGTTGACTAAGGTGCGACAGAACACATAACAAGGGAATGCTCGAGGTTTGTGGAATACCGTTGTATTCTAAGAGGAAGCAGAAGCATAACGATGGGGAATAGCTCAAGTGTGGAGGTTCATGGCATTGACATGTGCAAATTAGTTTGCAAGGTGGTCGGACGTTGTTACTCCATGAAGTATTGTATGCTCCAGATATTAGGAGGAATCTTGTTTATGTTATTTTTCTTATGGAACGTGGTTTTAGAGTTGTATTTGAGAACAATTCTTTCGTTTTGTATTTAGGTGATACAGTTTATGGTTATGGTTTTCTTTAGAATGGTTTTATTGTATTAGATATAATGGATTATTTATCTAATTCTAATAGTGCTTTTGTTTGCCAAGATACTATGTATATTGATTCTAATATGTGGCATGTTAGATTAGGACATATTGGCTTAGATAGGACTCACAGGTTGGCAAGAGAAGGTCTCTTGGGCCACGGTTCACTATTTGATTTGCCAACCTTTGAGTCATGTCTAGTAGGGAAAGCAACTAGAAAAACATTAAAAAAAGGCTCTCCAAAGCCATGAATGTGCATACTAGAAAAAGGACAGGCTTATTTCATCACATTCATAGATGACTATACACGGTAAATGGTCGCATTTATCTAATTTCTCATAAGTTAGAAGCTCTAGAATGTTTTAAGAAGTTCACGAGCTTAGTTGAGATTACTTAGACAAAAGGATTAAAACTTTTAGATCGGATAGAGGTCGAGAGTATCTTTCTGATATGTTCGAAGGGTTGTGTGATGAAAAGGGGATATCTAAACAACTTACTATTCCAGGGACTCCACAACAAAATGGGGTTGCTGAGAGGAGGAATAGAACCTTGCTAGACATGGTGAGATCCATGATGGTGCAGTCAAATCTACTCATCTCTTATTGGGGAGATGCTTTGCTGACTGCAACCTATATCCTCAATAGGGTTCCAACTAAATCAGTTCCTTCCACACCATATGAGTTGTGGATAGGAAAGAAGCTAGATTTGAATTACTTGGTCGCATGGGGATGTGCATCATATGTGTAAAACCAGCCCAACCGACGGAAACCGAGAGGCCGGACCGAAGAAAGAGAAGCGCGGGCCACCCGGAGGACGGGCGGCAACCAGAGAGGATGATGAGGCAAGGAAACGAACGAGAAGACGGAAGGATGGACGGAGGCCTCACATGGTGAAGGCATCACCATAGGAAGACGAAGGGCAAAACCCCAGGATGGATGACGGGCTCAATCCGTAGGAGTGAACCGAGGCGGGACCGGACAACCACGAAAGGGGGGGAATAGGTCGCGCTCATTAAGCCAACGAGCACGAGCCAAACTGGAGAACAAAGACGCAAGCACGCATCCGGGTCGACGGATCTGCAAAACCCGCACAAAGGAGCACACCTCCTTCTCCATCCGTTTTCTTCGAGTGAGAGGAGGAGAGGAGGCAAACACGGACGCCAGATCTAAGATAATGGTAATGAATGATCTAACAGAAGCAAGCGAAGGAAAGATCAAACAGATCTAGTCGATCGATGAATGATCTCCAGACTACATAGATCATGTAGTAGCAAGGGCAGATCCAGATCTATCAATCAGGCCCACCAACAGTCCAGAACAGATAGACAAATGGAGGGCCAAGAAGCCAGGATCGAAGATCAAGTAGTAGAAAGAATCAAGAATCTCCAGTCTGTCAGATTCACGAATCTCAAGAACAGAGACAAAGGAAGCAAGAGAGAGATGATAGGGAGATCCCCAAGTAGGAACACAAGAGTTACCCCGATAGACCGAACCACCAAAGGATATATCTTAAAATCGATTATAGGCAGCGCATGGCGAGATGGGGAGAGACAAACCGACAAGAGGAGAAGGGGGAGTTAGATCTTGTAGGGATCTTTCCAATATGTGATACACTGTTAGGACCCCCAAGGCAAGATCTTACTGATTCTTAGGATTCCTTGCAAGTTATAAAAGGTAAGGATGGACCAACAACAAAATGATATCAGTTTCTATATTGAATCGTAAATCAATTAGATCTAAATGTTATACCGGGGCTGATATCGAGCATACAAAGAATAACCAGAGATTTACACCAGTATATACAAATGATGTAATATGATTCTTTCCAATAGAAGTTACCATATAGTGATGATAGAATGATGCAGTGTATGCTAAGATGGTGGAAAGGAGAGGTGTCGACACGCCGGACAACACGGGAAAAGGGATGTTCGGAGATGCCCTGGACACCTCAAAGGGATGACATATCAGGACTATCTAGAGTGGGGCAGGATGTCCCGATGTCGACCCTAATGGAGGGGTATTGAGACCGAACGACCGTGGAGCAATGGGGATCATGGGCGCTCAAGACCGGTAACCAACCCGGAGAGGACGGAATCACATGTGGGGGCCATAGGTAGGGTGCAAGGATAGACGGGCTCACGGGGCCAAGACGGAACCAACCAGAGAGCTCCCGACCAAGGGATGACCAAGAGGATGAGTCCGGCGGGGACTATGAGGACCAGGGAAGGATACGAAAGGATGGGGGAGAGGAAGGCGACGGATCGACGATGTAACTAAGAGAAGAGCAGGAGGCACCGAAGCGGGACAGACCAAGGTGAGGAGAGAGGGGAAACCCCAGCCAGGAAGCGGGAGCGGACCCAACACGAGATGAGGATGAGACCTCCAAGAAGAGGGCAGACAAAGCAGGAAAGAGAAGAAAAGAAAAAAGAAAAGAAGGAAACAAAAGGAAACAGGAAAAAAAAGAGAAAGGAAACAACCGAAAGAACAAGAGAAGAGGAACGGAAGGGAGGAAACAAAAAGACAGGGAGGAAAGCCGAAAGAGGAAGGAGGAGAGATAACAAGGGAGGAAAAGAGAAAAACCAAGCGGGATAGTAGACCAGAACACCGGGGAGAGGGGTACAGAGACGTGACAGATTAAGTTTTCTTGGTGGTATTATATTATGTCGTAGTTATGTTTGGGGGTGTCCGGTTGGGTGGTCCCTCGGGGCCGTGGTCGGGGGGTGTGCATATGTTCACTCTACCTCTCACCAATAAAGGAAGCTTGGATCTAGAGGAAGAAAGTATATCTTTGTAAGATATTATGAACTTTCGAAGGGCCATGTCTTTATTGGGCTAGATAAGAGTGAGAGGAAAACGGAACTTGAGTCTAGGGATGCAACATTCTTGGAAAATGATTTTCCATCTCTTGCAGGAGTTAGCAAAGAATAATCGAAATTCTTTGAAATACAAGATAGTGATCTTGTCACTCCAGGGATTCATATTCTAGATAATGAACCTAGGGTTCATTCAGAAGATCCTAGTGGGAGTGGGAGTGCAGATGTGATAGCTCCATCAGAGGGTGAGCAATCTAACATGCACTTGCGCTGTAGTGAGCGTGGGCTAGTCCCTCGTCGACATTTCGACATATAGGGTGAAGCCTACATGGTAATTCTTGAAGAGACTGACTGTGAGATGACTCCAGTCGATGAGCATGAATCAAAGAGCATGTAGGAAGCTCTTACGGGAACAAACTCAGAGGAATGGTTGAAAGCGATAGAGGAAGAGTTGGAGTCGATGAAAGTCAATCATGTTAGGGACTTGGTTGACTTACTACCTGGCCGAAAGGCAATTGGGAACAAGTGGGTTCTTAAGATAAAGAGAAAGGCTGATGGATCTATTGAGAGATTCAATGCTCATTTAGTGGTTAAGGGCTACACCCAAAGAGAGGGCGCTGATTATGAGGAAACCTTTTCCCCTGTGGTTAGGTTTGCCTCCATCCGCCTCATATTAGCCATTGTTACTCAGTTGGACTTGGAGCTTTACTAGATGGATGTAAAGACTGCTTTAATCAATGGAGAACTTAAGGAAGAGATCTATATGGATCAACCTCAAGGCTTTGAAGCTAAAGGACTGGAGCACAAAGTGTGCAAGCTTAAGAAGTCCATATATGGCTTAAAGCAAGCATCTAGACAGTGGAATGTGCGCTTCCACCAAGCTATGATGGAAAATGGTTTTTCTATGCTTGAGGAAGACCACTATGTTTACACCAAGAGATCTTATGGTAATTATGTCATTCTAACACTGTACGTAGATGACATACTCATGGTTAGCAATAGCAAGGAGCTATTGGAAACCATTAAGAAATGGTTGTCCTCCATATTTGATATGAAGGTGAAGAAAACTATATGCTTGGTATCAAGATTGTTAGAAATAGGCTAAAGAGATTTCTTGGTTTATCTCAAGAGAACTATATTGATAGTGTCTTAATGAGATACTAGATGCACAACTGCAAACCAATAGATACTCCAGTGGAGAAGGGTTTGCATTTGAGCTTTGACATGGGTCCTAAGACTCTAGAGAAGAAAACCAAAATGGAAAGAGTTCCATATTCCAGTGTAGTGGGTAGCCTTATGTACGGTATGATGTGTACTAGGACGGATCTTTGTTATCCAGTGGGTTTGGTTAGTCGGTACCAATCAAACCCAGGCATAGAGCACTGGAAAGCAGTGAAGAGGATATTGAGATATCTCAGAGGAACGAGTAACTACATGCTGTGTTACCAAGGATTGGATTTGCAATTGGTTGGCTATAGCGATGCCGATTGGGCTGGAGACATTGATGAGCGCAAATCAACCTCTGGATATGCTTTCTTGCTGAATGGCAGGGCCATTTCGTGGTGTAGCAAGAAGCAAACTTGCATATCACTCTCAACCATGGAACCAAAGTATGTGGCATGCTCAGCTGCGGTTCAAGAGGCTGTTTGGCTGAGGAGATTCCTAAAACATAATGGATTTGCGTTGACATCCAAAGAGCCTGCCCTTGTCTTCTATGATAGTACGACACCACTTAGTTATGTCAAGTACCCCAAGTATTATGGGAAGACTAAACATATACAAGTGAGAAATCATTTTGTTAAAGACATTGTAGCAAGGAAGAAAGTTGTACTTAAGCACATATTTACTAGTTAAATGGTAGCTAAACCTCTTACCAAATCTATAGCCAAGGATTTTTTATTTCTCATGTAAAGTCCTTGGGCTTGCATAGATTGTGACTTATTTTTGTACTTAAACTTTCTTATTATTGAGTAATATGCGTTCATTCTAGCATTTATTTTTCCACTTTCTGTGTGATTGTGTTCTTCTAGCATAAAACGTGATATGTCAATAGGCATGAGAATGGCTTGACACCAAGCATTCGCCTCGGCGCATTGGAGGTGAGCAAAGATGAGACAGATTCTAAATGACCTTGTGTAGGTCAATTCATAATCATGTTGTTGCCTTGATTTGGAATCAAGATGAGTTTCTCTATTGTGAAGAGATTCAACATGAATGTTCTCAGTATTCATGTTGCCTATAGAAGCCAGGTGCAAGTACTTTACATGGCGCTAGGGTAGTGACAATAAAGAAACTCAAGTTAGGCATAAGAGGTTGCGACTAGACTAAGACTTGTATGGTGTTGGGAGAGACATACGTTCTATTGTGTATAGAATGCTCTACCATAGCACATATATTGTCACATCCTCCCAGCCTGTACCCAATCCGGCATACCCGAGAGTGTGATCCACAGCCCGAAGATCAGGTATCGAGTAATCAACCTCCCACATAAACAATAACATAATCATGAACAATAATAATCGATGTGCGAAAGATAAACCATAGATCCAAATAAGGAAAGAATGAATCATATATAAATCATAGTACTAAATATAATCAGAGTGTCTAAATCAGATAAGTAAAGTGAGGCGAAATCCCACTCTACAACCAGCGGAAAAGTAGTTCTAAAAGAGAAGAAACAGGATAGAATCTAATCCCAATAGCAGGTACAAAAGGTAACTAAATTGTTCTCAATCTTATAGACAATATCCCTATAAGTATGAATCTCATAAATGGCACAAGGGCGCTTCCACTCTTTGGTCGGACTAAGCATCGTACAGAGCATAACCACTCGCGGGATCTTCAGTGTAATTGTCGTAACCGCAATCACTTTCCTGGAGATATGCCTCTTCTCCTTGCGCTTCTTCATACGAGCAGTCATGATACTCAGAACCTGTAGAATAGTCTAACAAACATTGTACAAAAAGGAATGAGTTTCAAAGAAACTTAGTAAGGCAGTTAAATCCATAATAACATAAATGGCAGGATTACAAAACAAACATAAATGCAATATGGTATGAGACAAACAATGAATGTATGAATCTAACTCTATGTATGCTGGTCTCTATTGGCAGACATGCTTTAAGTCATAGCACCGTACTTCTTTAGGAAAGTCTCATTCACTCATCATCAGTTGGTAATGGGTCCGGCATCCCTCGGGACATTCCATGGCTGGGGGTATAGGTCACCACTCTCTCACATCACCATTGGTCTAAGTACCGGCGCATATCAGGTGTGAAACCCAGCCCTAACCTTGACCCGGAAACCTTGTTATTTGTAGGTCCGATGACCCGAAGTAAAGTAAGAAGTCAGCTTTGGGCCATCCCGAAGTAGAGGACTTGGTGTCCGGCTTTGAATCCATGAAGGTTGATGATGAGGTTCTATTTATGGAAACAGAATCCTGATGAAGATCTAATTAGTTGATGGACTTGGAGTGCTCTCTATCTTGGTTTGAAGGCATTTCTACCTACTAGGTAAGTCACTTGACTTGTGTGCAAAACCTCTTTAGGTTTGGATTTGATTTGGGCCTTCAATTCCCTGTTTTGGCCTTGCTGTCTGCATTGGTCGACTGATTGGTCGACTGGGCCAGTCGACCAATCCACTCGACCAATGGGTGCTGTCTTTGGCAATTAGGTTGATTCTTGCTCTATTTAAGTCTAACCTCGAGTCCACTTCGTATTTGCTGCCTCCAAACCCTCTGGAACGAACCAAAGACCTCTGCAAGTCATCTCTCTTGCATCCTTGGAGTTTTCTTGGCGGATCTTCGTCGGAACTCTTCTTTTTGCATCAAAAGGTATGTCTACTCTCTCTTCTTCTCCTACATCTTTGTTTTTCTTTCCTTTTTGAGTTGAGACAGTAGAAGAGATGCTGCACCGGAAAAATGAAAGTAGATCATCCAAGGATTAAGGCAGAAAATGACAACAGACATGAAGCGAAGGATCAGATCAAAAGATAAGAACAAGAAGATTGGATCTTTCATTGATCATGTAGTGGTTAATGGTGTGTCTATGATCCATAATCCAAGAATCTAGTTGTTCCTCTACCTACTATGTGTCCAGAGCAGATAGTACATATATGGTAGGTTATTATAGATTATGCCAAGAAGAAGACCTAGCAGTTCAGTTTCATACCGAAAGCAATGAATCCTCTATTGTTCTGTCCGTATCAAAATCAAAGAATGTTGATTTATTATGGTAACGTCCAATGGATCTGATACCTGATGATTAGTGTTGAGGTCCCAATGCTAGAAACTAGAGAGTCTACCCCGATAGTACCCTGAACCACCAAATGGACATATCTCAAAACTGATTTCTAAGAGGCAGGGGCGATTGGGAGGACCAGAAACCAGAAATGAGTACAGCAACAAGGGGGATGTTTGCTATATCGTTAGGGATCTTTCCTAATATGTTGTATATACTGTTTAGGACCCTCCAAGTTGCCAAGATCTACTGATTTCTTAGGATTCTTTGCGAGTTATAAAAGGTAAGGATGGTTATTTCTTAATACATAGATAGCATGAACAGTTCATATTTGAATATCATAATATGTTCAAATAGATCTACAATGATATACTACTGTGCATAACTTTGATTACAGAGCATGCTATCATATTGAATTGATCATGAGATTTACACCAATGTTAAAAAGATGTAAATATGATTCTTCCAATATGGAGTTACCATATATGTGATGATATGAATGATGCATGTGATGCTACGTATGGGGAAAGGAGAGGTGCGACAGCGGACTACACGGGAATATTATGGGAGTGGAGATGCCCGGACACCCCAAACGGGATGACAATATAGGATTGTCTAGTAGTGTTGGCAGGATGTCGAGGACCAACGGAGGGGAGAGACGAACGACCCGTGGTAGCAATGGGGATTCAGGGGAAGACGGAACCAACCGTGAGAGGACAGGAATCACAGTGGGGGCCATAGGTAGGGGCATAGGTAGACTTGGGCTCAGGGGCAAGACCGGTAACCAACGGAGAGGAGGAGAGCTCGAAAGGGATGATCAAAGGGTGGGAGTCGAGGGGGAAGAGGACCAGGGAAGGATACGGAAAGGACGGGGGACGAGGAAGGAAGTAGGAGACTGATGTAACCAAGTAGAAGACTGCAGGCAGGTAAGACAGGGAATAAAATGGTGTGAGAGAGGGGACAAGCAAGGTGTGAGGGATGAAGGACCAACAGGGCGAGATATCTAAAGGTGGAGGGAACAAGATATCTTAAATGGTGAGGATGTGAGTGGACTTTCCAAAGAAGAGGGAGACAAAGCAGGAAAGAGACAGAACAAGAGTAGAAATATCATGTGTCCAACAAGCAAGAGGGAAGCCAATGTAATGGATAAGTAGAGCTGAAAACCAGAAATGTGAGAAGAGAGGAAAAGAGGTCCCAGAGGAAGGAAGGGAAGAGACATACTCAGGAAGGTGATGGGACCACAATACCGAAGATCCAGGGGGAGCGAGATGTAGGAATGAGGAAGCGCCTGGCAGAGACACACACAAGGATGGTCACAAAGTGGAGAATAATAGTAAAGTACGAGGGATAGCACAGTATCGAGCACTGGGATGTAAAGTGGGATTTGCTCACTACATGTGAACGATATATCATTATGTTCGTATGATTCATCTCATATTGGATCTATGATTTATCTTCCGCACCTTGTTATGGTTGTTCATGATTATGTTATTGTTTAGTGGGAGGTTGATCACTCGATACCGATCTGGGCGTGGATCACACCGGTATGGGATAGGGTACCGGCGGGAGGGCGGATGATGGTATGAGCCCAAGGTTGAGGAGATCCTAACCACAAAAGGCAACAAGAACATCTGAGTCAGACTGAAGTGACTCTTCTACTCTTAGAAGTGAATAAAGAACAGAATAGAAACTTGAACTTTGAGGCATAAAGAACATGAAAACATACATAATTATACTGAACAAAGACACTAATGCAAGGAAAAGAAAAGTGAAACATACAATAATAAAGAGAAACAAAATGAACTCATAATTCAAAAGTTTAAAGATACAGAAAGCAAAAGGGAAAAAGGAGGTATCAGGTGATTACGACTCAAGCGAACGAGTGAGAGATGCCATGCGGAGACCCATCCCCGTACAGCCTGGACCTCCATCCCTCTAGCAGGAAGTCAGATCAGGCACCAAGAGAAGGGAAGCAGGAAGGGCCAGCCGAAGTGGATGAAGGAAAGGAGAGGGCAGGCAAGATCACCGGGATCATCACATCGGGAGAACCTCTCCATCCCGATCCCCATCCTCATCCTCGATCATCATCATCCCACCCGGACCAGGAGACTCTCAGCGATGTAGTCTCATCCGTCGAATGGTCCGAGTCCCAATGGGGTATCCACGTGATCTAGTGTCCATCGGAGTATCCTCGAAACTCACCCGAAATGCGAAGATCAAAGTGAAGCCTCCCAAGAAGGTGAGAGGCGAGAACTAAGTCAGATGACCGCTGAATGATGTAAGAAAGATCGATCTCGAAGCCCATGAGATGGGTAAAGACAAGGCCCCACAGGACCGATGGTGATGTCCGGCTGGCATGATGTTCCGGCGACTATGCGACGATAATAGTGCGAACCGTCATCCGTCCGCTAGTCCACGGGGAAGCAGGCGGCTATCCCATAGCGTAGAGCATATCTCGCGAGCTCGACGGCACGGATGGGTCGGTGCTCCGGCGGTATCCACACACAGCCGTGGGTAGTAAGGGAGAAGATCTCGGCGTGTCCGGGTAGAGAAGGAACGAGTCGGTGGACCGCCGAGGACAAGTGAGGGATGTCGGCGAGCCTCCTTCGTGAAGTAAGGTGGAAGAACAACCCACAGCTCGGTATACGGCAAACCCGGTGAAGAGGTGAGTCCAGAAAGTGTGAACCCGGGATGAAGGCTCGAGCGGGTAAATGAAGTAGACGCCCCATCTCGATGTACAATAGCTGAAGTAGGCCGAGAAACTCGGCGAGGTGTGTCAAATAGGTCGGCCTCCTAACCCCCTGGGCTGAAAGGAAGAGCGAGAGACCACGATGGACCTCTACCTCTACCCCTCCTGTCCTCCCTCGCATGATGTATCCGTGGAAGAGACAAGAGACATTTCCAATTAGTGCTATTTCAAGATTTGAGCCAAAAGGGATTTTCGTAATTTTGGAAAATTTCAAATTTGGGGGAAATTTGATTTGAACATACTAGCATGTGCACAATACTTGGAATTTCATGTCTATGAAGTTGTTTTGATGAAAATCGATCGAAAACATGGATTAAAGCGAAAAATTCAGCAAGAAGAAATTTGGGGATTTTGCAATTTAGGTCAAAATTGGATTTTTGAAAAGTTGAAATTGGTTAAATCAAATTGTATGGACCTATCTACAATGTCATCTTGAGCATGTAGCATTTGATCTCGTGCGAAAATTTCAAGCGGTTTGAGAGAAAACGAAATTTTTCTAAAGATATCGATTTCGGTATAAAACTTTGCGAGATGAGCACCAAATGTGTTAAAACTTGTTGTCTATGCATGTCATTGTGTTTAAAACCTAGGGAATATGTTTCTAAGCATTCCTAAGCATGATTTCTAGCATTGGATACAAGTGAAGCATGGTTTTATTGAAATGCAAGCATGAGAAGATGATAATGGAAGGAAGAATGAGAGATTTACCTTGTTTGTGAAGATGGTGTGTTGTGGTGTTGTTGTTGAAGCACTAAATCACCTCAAGAACACGGAACCGGAGACTAGAGACAAGAAGTAGAAGAGGTTGGAAGTGGAAAGAGGATAAGGAGAGAGGGAGAGGGAGGAGACAACAGAAAGGAGGACAGGGAATGGAAAAGGTGCCATGGAATATTGTTGAGACATAGGAAATGAGCAGAAAGCAAAATGGACTGGGAGTGAACGAAAGGAGAGCGGGGAAGGTAGAGAAGTGGGGGGGAAAGGGCATGGAGGTGGGAAGACCCAGGGAGGTGGTGAAGACCCATGGAGGTGGGAGAACAAAGGAGGGGAAGAGAGGGGAATGGAAGTAGAGATAGCCAATACATGGGAAAGAGGAAAGGGGAAAGAGTGGGGGAGAGAAAGAGAGGGCGGGAAGGAATCCAGGAGGAATGGAGGAGGGAACTCCAACCTGATGGAGAGTTTTCTAAAGATGAAGACCACTACGGTGTACAAGGACCCCGCCAACAAGTGGGTGAGTGGAGAAGGGGAGAAGCAAGGAAGAGGGAGGAGGAACAAGAAGGATGCATGGTGGATCAGGGGAAGGTTGATGGGAGTGTAACGGGAGTTATTCAAAGAGGCTTTGTAGAACACAGGGGAAGGATGAAAGGAAGGAGAGAGACAAGGAAGGGTTGGAGTACCAAGAAGTGAGGAGCAGCAGATGAAGGAAGAAAAGAAAGAAGTCTAAAGAGGCCAAAAGACAAAGTGAGAGCAAGTGGGGAACAAGAAGTGGAAGAAAAGAGAAGGAAAGGGGGGAAGGGAAGGAAGGGGGGAGAAGAGGAGGAGAAACCACCCACCCAGAGAGGAGGAACAGGGAGAGGGGTAAAAGAGGGAAAGACAAGAAAGCAGGAAGGAAGTGGAGGAAGGCCGGAAGGGAGCAGGACAGAAGGAAGAAGGAGGGGGAGGGAGAGGGAGGGAAGAGGCGCCCGAGAGGATCGAGGAGGAAAGAGAGGAAAGGAAGAGTGAGAGCAGAAGGGGACAGTAGCAGACAAAGAAGACAAAAGAGAAGTGTCAGTGTATGATAGACACTACGGGTGGGAACAGATAAGGGGTATCTAAAGTTGTGTTGATTGGTGAGAAGAACTTGGAAGCAATGGATCGACATGAAGGACTGATGTATTTGGGAAGATTGGGAAGATAAAGGTGTCCTGTCCCAAAGAAGAAGCCAATATGTGGAAGTCGGCGAACAAGGGAAAAGAGAAGGGTGAAGAAGGGGGGGATGAAGTCAGAGTGGATGATGCCAAAGGAAGGGATAGTGGAGAAAAGAGTGAAAGTGAGTGGAGTTGATGTCTCGATGACATGAGGGAAGAGAGGAACCAGACGGGGAAAAGGATAGGAGGCCCAGAGTGAAAGAGTGAAAAAGTGAATGAGCATTGATAGAGGTTGAAGCCTAGTGTGTCACCTTGGGGAGCGGTGTGTAAGAAGAAAGAGGTAGAGGGGCAGACTAGTGAGTTGAATAAGTTGAATCAAGAAAGATATCATGGAACATGATCAGTTAGTGGTTAATGGTTGTGTTTCATGATCCATAACCAAGAACTAGTTGTCCACACATGTGTCTCAGATGAGAAGTACAATAGGTAGGTTATTCATTTAGATTAGCAAGCCTATTCTATGAAGACCATGCATGTTTATGTTTCAAGAAAGAAGATCCACCCCTATGTTCTTGTCCGTTTCTATTTCAAAATTCATCAAGATCCAGTTGATTTATATGGTAACTTTGTTCCTAATTTGGATCTTGATACCTTGATTTGATAGTGTTTTGAGGTCCCCATAGAGAAACAGATGTAGTACCCGATAGACCGAACCAAAATGGATTAATCAAAACGATTAGCAGGCAGGGACGATTGGTGAGGACAGAAATCCAGAAAGAGAAGAACAAGGGCGGATGTTTGCTATATTCGTAGGACTTTCCTAATATGTGTATATACTGTTTAGGACCCAAGTTTGAAGATCTTACTTGATTTCTTAGGATTCTTTGCGAGTTATAAAAGGTAAGGATGGTTATTTAATACATAGATAGATGAATCTAGTTTCTATATTTGAATATCATTAATATGTTCAAATAGATTCTACAAGATAACACTGTGAAACGATAGAGAGCTTATTCATATTGAATGATCATGTATGATTTACTACCAATGTTATACAAATGATGTAAATATTGATCTCAATAGGAGTACAAAGGAGATAGAAGAGAGGAGAGATGGTTTGGAAAGGAGAGGTGTCTTGACAGCCTTGGACTACTACGGGAATATTATGGGATGTTTGAGATGCCCCTGGACACCTCTAAACTGGATGACATATATAGGATTGTCTAGTAGTGTTTGGCTAGGATGTCGTATGGGACCCTAATCGAGGGGTATTGAGACCGAACGACCCGTGGTAGCAATGGGGATTCATGGGGCAAGACCGGTAACCAACCGTGAGAGGACAGAATCACATTGTGGGGGCCATTTATTGGTAGGGTTGCATATGGTTAGACTTGGGCTCAGGGCGCTTAAGACGGTAACAACGTGAGAGGAGTGAGAGCTTCCGTTTACCATATGTGGATGATCAATAGGGTTGGTGAGTCCGTAGTCGGGACTATGAGGACTCTAGTGTGAAGGATACCGGAAAGGATCGTGGGACGAGGAATGGAAGTATCGGATCTGACTTGATGTAACCAAGTAGAAGACTTGCATTTGGCTAGGTATTACCCGACATGCGCAAGTACTTATACCAAATGGTTGTGAGAGAGTGTGTTGACTAACCCCCGCCAAGGTTGTCTGAGGGATGAAGGACCCATTACCAATGGTGCCCGAGATATCTTAAATGGTTGGAGGGAATCCAAGATATCTTAAATGGTTGAGGATGTGAGTGGACTTTCCTAAAGAAGTACGGTGCTATGACTTAAAGCATGTCTGCCAATAGAGACCAGCATACATAGAGTTAGAATCATTCATTCATTGTTTGTCTCATATCATATTGCATTTATGATTGTTGGAATCCGCCATTTATGTTATTATGGATTTTAAGCCTTACCGAGTTTCTCCGAAACTCATTCCTTTATTGTACAATGTTGTTAGACTATCCCGAGTACGGAATACTATGACGGTCCCTATGAGGAAGCGCAAGGCGAAGAGACATATCTCCAGGAAGGTGATTGCGGTTACCACAATTACTCGAAGATCCCACGGGTGGTTATGCTCCGTACGATGCTTAGTCCGACCATTGAGTGGAAGCGTCCTTGTGCTATTTATGAGATCTACACCTACAAGGATGTCGTCTACAAAGTGGAGAATAATTTAGTTACCCAATGTACTTGCTACTGGGATTAGCTTTTATCTAGTTTATTCTTTCGAGCTACTTTTCCGCTGGATGTAAAGTGGGATTTTTGCTTCACTTTACTTATCGTTTGACACTGATTATATCTATTATTCCGTTTCGTTTATGATTCATTCTTTCATTATTGGATCTATGATTTATCTTCCGCACTCTTGTTATGGTTGTTCATGATTATGTTATTGTTTATGTGGGAGGTTGATCACTCGATACCTGATCTTCGGGCTGTGGATCACACTCTCGGGTATGCCAGATAGGGTACCGGCTGGGAGGGCGTGACATCAGGGTTAAGCCTAGCCAACTGCAAGTCTTCTACTTAGTTACATCAAGTCAGATCCAGATACGTCCATTCCTCGTCCCTGACGATCCTTTCCGGTATCCTTCACACTAGAATCCCATAGTCCCCGACTACGGACTCATCAACCCTATTGGTTATCCACATATGGTAAACGGGAAGCCTCACGCCCCCACGGGTTGGTTACCGGTCTTGAGCGCCCGTGAGCCCAAGTCTATCCATATGCAACCCTACCAATAAATGGCCCCCACAATGTGATTCTTGTCCTCTCACGGGTTGGTTACCGGTCTTGAGCGCCCATGAATCCCCATTGCACCACGGGTCGTTCGGTCTCAATACCCCTCCGATTAGGGTCTGACATAACGGGACATCCTAGCTAAACAATACTAGACAGTCCTAAATACTACTAGACAGTCCTAAATATGTCATCCAACAGTTTAGGAAGGTGTCCAGAGGGCATCTCCGGAAACATCCCATAATATTCCCGTAGTAGTCCAAGGACAGAAGTGTCAAAAGGACACCTCTCCTTTCCAAACCATACTTAAGCATACACAAGCATCAATTCATAACATCACATATATGGTAACTTCATATATGGAAAGAAATCAATAATTACAATCAACTTGTATATAACTGGTAAGTAAATCATACATGAGTCAATTTAATATAAACAAGTAATGCTACTGATATCAAGACAAGACCACAGAGTATAACATTATAAGAATCTAATTAAAGAAATAAATTAACAAGATTCAAATATAGAAACTAAGATATGCAATTTATGTTGTTAAAGAAGTAACCATCCTTACCTTTTATAACTTGCAAAGGAATCCTAAGAAATCAAGTAAGATTCTTGACAAACTTGAGAAGAAGGTCCTAAACAAGTGTATACAACATATTAGGAAAGATCCCTAACAGAAAATATATCAAAACATCCAAAACAGACCAAACGAGTTCTTGACTCATTGGTCGATTGGATTGGTCTCCGTCCTAGTCGACCAATCAACGACCAATGGAGATAGTGGCCTACAAAATCAGAGTTTTAAGAATAAAGAACCGAATTTGGTGGTTCAAAAGGGTACTAAACAAGGGGTAAACTACATTGGTAGTATCCTAACATATAGAGGTCCTCAAAACACTAATCGAATCAAGTCTTCAAGTTACAAATTAGGAAACAAAAAGTTACCATAATTAGATCAATCATGGTTCTTGAAGAATTCAAGATAGAAATCATAGACAAGAACAATAGGAGAATGAATCATTGATTCAGATAAAGATATCATGGAAGGCATACTTAGATCTTCAAGAAAATAGACCTAAGAGCATAAATCTAAATAAGGAAACAAAACCTACCATAGATGTAACCGTCATGATTCATGAAGAAAGCATGGTATGGTAGAAGAGAAACAACTAGAGATTGATAGATCATGGATCATGTAAAGAAAACACAGAATTGACTACAACATGATCAGATAGTAGATCTAAGAAGATCAGAATTTAAATCAAAAGATGAACAAAGACAAGATCATGATTTGATCATGATTCCTTCAAAAGCTTGCAATGATCATGGTTAAGATCATTGCATTAGCCATTAATCCTTAGGAAGATCATGAGAGACAAGTCCGGAGATGTTTGCAACAGAGAATGCAGCATCTCCTCTACTGTCTCAACTCAAAAAGGAAAGAAAAACAGAGATGGAGAAGAAGAAGAGAGTGTAGACATACCTTTGATGCAAGAGGAAGAGTTTTGACGAAGATCCGTCAAGATAAACACCAAGGATGCAAGGGAGATGACTTGCAGAGGTCTTTGGTTCGTTCCAAAGAGTTTGGAGGCAGAAAATACGAAGTAGACTCGAGATTGGACTTAAATAGAGCAAGCAAGACCTAATTACCAAAGACAGAACCCATTGGTCGAGTGGATTGGTCGACTGGTCCAGTCGACCAATCAGTCGACCAATCAGTCGACCAATCAGTTCAGCAACTCCTAAACAGGGAATTGAAGGCCTAGATCAAATCCAATCCTAAAGGGGTTTTGCACACATATCAAGTGACTTACCTAATAGGTAGAAATGCCTTCAAACCATGATAGAGAGCACTCCAAGTCCATCAACTAATCCGATCTTCATCAAGATTCAGTTTCCATAAATAGAACCTCATCATCAACACTCATGGATTCAAAGCCAGACACCAAGTCCTCCACTAGGATGGCCCAAAGCTGACTTCTTACTTTACTTTGGGTCACTGGACCTACAAATAACAAAGTTTCCGGGTCAAGGTTAGGGCTGGGTATCACATATATCATGTGCTTAGCGATCATTGGAAATGAGAAGTTGGATCCCTACTTTTTTCATTGTGTTAGTCTAGGACTTTATGGTCCATTAGTGTCCTTAGTGACTTTTGACGACATCATGAAATGAAAGGTTGATGTGGCTACTTTGGGGTGTTACCTATGGTCATGATTGATTCAACCTAAAGGGACATTACCGAGAAAGGAGTCAATCCTAAATGTAGTGATGGTCTGGGGCGAAAGGAAAGGTTTGACTCAACTGCACCCTAAAAGTGTTTCCTGGCGCCAACTGTATTTGTTACAATAGTGAACATTTTTAAGGACAAGAAGGTGATCTCTCAGAGGGATCAAGATACCTTTTGTTTGGTGAGTTTGAATAGACCTAGGACACTGTGGTATACTAATGCTTATTTGATGTGTTTCTTTGAGTGATGTGCGATGTGTTTCTTTGAGTGATGTGCCATTCTGGCCTTCTAGGAAGGTTTCTAGTTTGGGGCTCATGAGTGCAGGTATATCACCGGTCACACAACCCATTTGCCAATATGACTTGTGGATGTTGGTGTCTGGGACACAAGTGGTCTATGTATCTAGAATACATAGTAGGGAGATCAAAATATGTATATTTGGGATATACATGTGAGTCTGGGACACACTGTGATAGAGAGATTGCATGTGTATCTCTGGGATATACATGTGTGTCTAGGACTGTGAAATCCAGCCCAAACCCTAGACTGGACACCCTATCTGTTTTGGATGAAGAAGTGACTTAATAGTGTTTGACCTTGAAGTGGGACCCTGAGTTCAGTGTGGATATGTTTAGAAGGTCCTAGGAAGTCAAGTCAGACCTCTCCCTTAGTGTGGATTTGAAGACTCAAAGTGAAGGAAGAAGACTTGGTGTGCCATCTTAGTTGAAGACATGGTGTTTGACCCGAAACCCATAGAAATTGATGATGGAGTTCCCTTTTTGAAAACCTTTTCTATTTTTGGAGATGAATTGCACCTTGATGTTTAAGAGCTTGATTGATGGACTTAAAGCCTAGTTGGTCATGGTTTGGAGGTACCTCTCTGTGCTAGGAGGATTGCTTGTTGAATTGGGAGAAGCCCCATCGAATATTTTGAGGTTTAGAGCTTGAAATCCCTATTTCTGGGCTTGCTGTCAGCCCTGGTCGACTAGGCCAATAGACCAGCTGCTCCAACAGACCAGCTGCTGATAGAATCTATGAAGATCTTCTTTTAGGATTTTGTTGCTCTATTTAATGGGACTACGTGATTTTCAACCTCTCTTGTTTGTAAAACCTCTAGAGAACATGTGAAGCCTCTCTCAAAGCCTCTCTTGGTGTTGTGGAAGATCCCCAAGGATTCTACCAAGTTTCTATTTTGGTTTCTCTCATTCAAGGTTGGTATTCTACCTCTTTCTTCTCTAATCTCTTCTCTCTACTGTTCTATCTTATTTTTTTAATTGTGAGGAAGGTGTTACGCTACTATAATTGCCTATTCTCTGATCTCCTTTGACTTTGTGAAATCCAGCCCTAACCCTAACCCTAACCCGAAAACCCTATTGTCTGTAGGTCCGAAGACCCTAATTTTTTGTTTGACCTAGAACCCATGGAGATTAATGATGGTGCTCCATATTTAGAAACCTTGTCTGAGTTGGAGAAGAAACTGCACATTGATGAAGGAGAGCCTAGTTGTTGGACTTAAAGCCTATTTGGACATGGTTTGAAGGCATCCCTCCATGCTAGGTAAGTTGTTTGATGAGTTGTGAGAAGCCCATCCAAAGGTATTGAGGTTTGGACCATTAATTCCCTATTTTGGAGTTGCTATTTTGGACTGGCTAGTCGACCAACCAATCGACCAATAGGGACAGTAAGGCCAATTTGGTAAAAAATCTCTAATTTTTAAGGGTTTTTGTTCTATTTAAAGGGGGAACTCCGTGTTTTTCACTCAATTATGAACCTCTGGAGAATGTGGGAAGAACCTTAAGACCTCCTCTTCAAAGCCAAGGAAGATCCCCAAGCATCCGTTCGAGATTCTTTATTGGTACTTCTTCTACAAAGGTTAGTAATCGAAATGTTTCTTTGATCTATTATCTCTTCTATTCTTCTAATCTCTTGATTATGAGAAAGGTATTACACTATTGTAATGACCTCTTCTCTGATTCTATTAGCCCTAGAGTGAATCCCCCAATTCACTCTATGTTCTTGAAGTTCTTGAAGCCATATGGTGTTGTTTCTTGAAATTGATCTTACCTGAGATCTTGATCACTCCCTCATTATTTTTCTACTGATCTTGGTGATTGTGGGAAAGGTCTCACACCAGTGTTACATCTTTCATTCTATCCCCATGATTGTTGGGTTGATCCCTATTTTCCTTTTTACCATGGAAATCCAAAGTGGTTGATTTTGGGAGGAAACCCTTGGGTAACCCTCATAAGAGGGTATCCAAATTGGGGAACCCTAATCCTCTTTTAATTCATTGGATCCTCCCCAACACTTTTCTTGATTATAAATTTCTACTTCTCTTTACCTAGGGTGAATCTTTATTCTCCCTAGTCTTTCCGTGGGATACACGGATTCTCTTTGGTAAAACCCTAATTGTTATGATTAGAATTTGTTTCCTTTGATTTTATTTGAAACCTTGTTTTCTCTCATTGTATACCCTTCCTAACACCTTTCTTGATTATAAACTTCTATTTTCTGGACCCAGGGTGAATATTTACTCTCCCTAACCTTTCCATGAGAGCCATAATCTTATGGTTCAATTAGGATTCTACTTTTTGACCATGTTTTGATGCTTAGACCTTCTTAGATAGTCTTAGTATGTTTTTAGGAAACTCCCCTTCAAATTTTGGAGCAATCAGACTTCAAACGAAGAAGTTATGACCAATTAGGGTTTTTTGCCTATTGGTCTACTGACCCAATCGACCAACCAAGCTGCCAACAGTGACAACAACTTGTTTCTTCGTCCGAATTGATCCGTTTGACTTCTAATCTTCTAGGGCTAATTCCTAATGATTGTTATATGCTTGTTTAGGGTTTATTTGCTAGTCTTGGACCCCTCCTCATTATTCTCCGGAATTCTTCGAAGATTGTTTAAGGTAAGGACGGTTGATCCCTAATAACATAATATACATGCCTACTTTTAATTAGATTGGATTACATGATCATACTATTGTTGTGTTAATTTTCTTATATTTGTATTGCTACAATAGTTCTTCAACTACAATATCAATAGTACTTGTTTATGTGATTCAATGATTATTTCAATCTTGTATGAATGATTACTTACTTATGTTTGTATTATCAGTTGTGATTGTGAATGATTGATTGGGAATGTGATTGCTTAGGTTGTGATTGGGGAATGGGGAATGCCCTTTTGGCGTTTTTGTCTTTAGATACCAGTGGAGGTGGTATGGGATGCATTTCTATGGTGCCCCTTTGCACTTTCCCTAATTAGTGGTTGACATACCTTGGGCACGTCTAGAAGTGTTTGGCTAGGATGTCCCTGTTATATCAGACCCGATCGGAAGGGATTGAGACCTAGCAACTCGTGGCAGCAATGGGGATTTGTGGGCACTTAAGACCGGTGAGATGACCCATGAGAGGACATGGATCACATTGTGGGGGCCATTCATTGGTAGAGTTACAGTAGTGGAACGTGGGCTCATGGGCGCTCAAGACCGGTGAAATGACCTGTAAGAGGACATGAGAACTTCATATTAACTAGATGTGGTTGACCAATAAGGTTGATGAGTCCATAGTCTGAGTTGGTTGTAGCCATAGGATACGCTGACTCTAGGGAGAAGGAGAAAGGACCGAGAGGAGAGGAATGGAAGTATCTGGATTTAAGTTGATATAACTATGTAGAAGAGCGCCATCACTCAGAGCAAACGGAGGCGTGAGAGAGTGTTGACCTAAACCCCAGCCAAGGAATGTCCGAGAGGGATGCATGACCCATTGCCAATTGGAGAACCCAAGATACCGAGATGGTTGAGGGAGAGCGAATTTGGACCCTACCCAGAGCAGTATGGTGCTATGACTTAAAGCATGTCTACCAATAGAGACCAGCATACATAGAGTTAGAAGCATATCTGCATTGTCTGTTTCATATGATATTGCATTCTGTATGATTTGCTATCATGTGTTATTATGTTATTATGGAATGATCTGCCTTGCTGAGTTCTTTTGAACTCACTTCTTTTTGCAACATATTTGTTAGACTTATCTGCAAGAACTGATGATTATGATGGTCAATACTATGAAGACCAAGCTGATGATTCTTACGGTACCCAAGCTACTGGCTACGGTGACTATGACGGTGATGACTACCAGTACGAGACTGGAACTTATCAAGATTAGTCCGACTTTAGCACTTGTGTGCCAGTAGTGGGACATCGTCTCTTCTCTTTTTGATCTTTTATAGATTCGATGAGACCTTAGTTTAGTTTTGTTTTCCTTTCATTTTGGGAACCAATTGTAATATTTCTTTTGATATACTTTTCCGCTGCTACTGTAGAGTATATTTTCCACTACACTCTACATTTGATTTATTCTATTGGTATCATTTTCCGCACTTTGATTATATTCTTGATCCTTATCTTGATCTTTTGATTAATATAGTTGACTTTGATTTAAATCTTGTTTTTGATTATATTATTGCAAATGTGGGAGGATGATTTCCTCGAATACTGGATCTTCGGGATTGTGGATTACACACTCGGGTATGCTAGATAGGGTACCGGCTGGGTGGATGTGACAGACTTAGAGTGAAACCCCATTCACTCTATGCATTCTTTGAAGCCATATGGTGATTCTTCTTGTTTCTAATTTGGTTTTGATAGCATGATCCTTTGTTACTGTAGTTTTCCTCTCTAATCAATGTTATACATGTTTATTCTTAGTTTCTATTGTTGATCTATTGTATTCTATCTCTTCGAATGAATCTCCATTCATTCCAATGATGCTATGATCTCCATATTTGATTTTATAGAAGAGATCATTGATATCTTCATGAAAGCATGTTTAATCTTAATTCTCTAGCATGTGAGATCCATTATCATGATAGCTCTTATCTCTGATCTATTGCTAATGTTCCTTTAGAGTGAAATCTTGTTATCTCTAAATTCTCCTTTGAATCCATGGCTTGCTTTCATTGAAAACCATGTTTTGATCAAATTAGAAAGTCCTATTTTTTAAAAATTTATTATTATTATTATTATTATTATTATTATTATTATTATTATTATTATTATTATTATTATTATTATTATTATTATTTTATCATGGATGGTGTCTAATCCCTGCTAGATAGTCTTAGTATGTTTATGTGGAGTTCTCCCTTCGAATTTCGGAGCAATCGGACTTCAAACAAAGAAGTTATGACCGATTTGGGGTTTTGCTACTGCATACTGTTCACCTGGTCGACTGCCTGGTCGATTGGGCCAAGCTGCCAGCCAATTGACCAAGGCTGACATCAACTCCAATTTTGCTCTGTTTCGACTCCAATCCTTTGGAATTGCTTATTATGGTCTATACATGTTTTCTCAAGCTTATTTAGGTGATTTTAGATTTGTTCTCTGAAATCATGAAAAGTGAGATCTTAGCCAAATTGGAAACAAGTGGAGGTCTAAGGAACAAAATTGGTAATAAATCTGAAAAATTGGGTAAACAGACCTACCTTCAGTATGTTGGGCATATCTCTTGTATGAGCTCGGATTGCGTGATTCAAGATGGTATGAAACAATATCGAAAATATCTACAACTTTATAGTTTTGAGGTTTTCCAAAATTCGAACAAATAAATGTCGAATTGAGGGGTAAAGAGAGGGGATTTATTGTGTGCGGGAGACATAAAAGAGAAGCCAACCACAGAGAACAGAAGAAGACGGCGAACACTGATCTTGGCTCTCATCTCTCTCATTGCTCAAGAAGAATACCACATCTCTCTCTCTCTCTCTCTCTCTCTCTCTCTCTATGTTTCATCTTTATTTTTCTTATGAACTTTGTGATAATGAGTAGCTAGCTTCTTTTCTTTGGGATGTAGATGAACCATGCTTATTTCATTAATTTGATTGTTCTATATCTTCTAGTTGATTGTGTTTGAGTCTAGCCAAAGATGTTCTATAGCTTAGCCCGTGCCAAGCTTCAGCGAAGGACGATAGTCTTGCGAAGATAGGGCATACCTAGGAAGACCATTCTTAATTTGCTTTGAAGTGTAGAGTTTTATCGGTTAGGGAAAAGCATTGGGGATTTGAAATCCCAAAGATCTTCACGTATTCATAGTTAAAGTTTTTGCATTAATAATAGATTTAGTTTAAATTTATTTTTGTTGAATTGAATCTTAGTAACTTAGCCTTTTAGTTCCCCATAGTTCGACCCCGCACTTTCTGCTAGCTAGATTAGTATAGGATTTTATTTTTGATTGGTTAGCGACACGATCAATCTTGCATCAGCTCTTCTTCTTCTTCACCTTAGGATTGTACTCTTGTAGCTTAGGGTCAACATGTAGCTCACGATCCCATCAGCGAATAAGACGATGCCGACTACCATCAATAGGAGCCATCAATGTAGTCCAAACGTGTGGGCTAGTCATACCATTGGTCATAACCTTCTCCATTGACTTCTAGAGCTGAACCAAGTAAGGAAGGGTCCTCCATACCATAGCACGGGTTCTCTACTGATCCTGCAAAAGCATCTAAAAACATTTCTCCCAAAGGGTAAGCTCAAAAAGAACTTAGCAAGTAGTCCAATCACAATAAACATCTCCACACACAGTCCAAAGCAATATAAATGCAATGAGATGAAACAATGAATGCGAGTATGCTTCTAACTCTATATATGCTGGTCTCTACTGGCAGACATGCTTTAAGTCATAGCACCATGCTTCTCTGGGTAGGTCTCAAATCACTCTCCCTCAACCTTCCCGGTGTCTTGGGTTCTCCATTGGTAATTGGGTCTTGCATCCTTCTCAGACATTCCGTGGCTGGGGTTTAGGTCACCACTCTCTTACATCACCATTGGTCTAAGTATTGGCGCGTGTATAGGGTTAATCTTAGCCCAATGCAAGTCATCTATTGAGTCATATCTACTTCAGGCTAGATACATCCATTCCTCGTTTCTCGCGATCCTTTTCAGTACCTGTCCCACTAGAGTCATTGTCTCCTTCCTGAATACGTAGACTCTTAACCCTATTGGTCATCCACAAATAGTAAACGGGAAGCTCTCATGTCCTCTCATAGGCTGGTTATCGGTCTTGAGTGCCCATGAGCCCAAGTCTACTACTGCAACCCTACCAATTAATGGCCCCCACAATGTGATCATGTCCTCTCACGGGTTGGTTACCAGTCTTGAGCGCCCACAAATCCCCATTGCTGCCATGGGTCACTCGGTCTCAATTCCCCTTCCGATAAGATATGACAGGGGTTTCCTAGCCAAACACTTTTGGACATGCCCTAGGTATGTCAACCAGTAGTCAGGGAAAGAGTCAAGGGGCACCATAGGAAAACGTCCCATACCACTTCCACTGGTGTCCAAAGATAGAAACGCCAAAAGGGCATTCCGCATTCCACAACTACAACCTAGGCATTCATATCATATCATGATTCCATACATATCACATTCACATTCACATTCACATTATAGTCCAAATCACATTCACATTACTCAATAATCAATTCTAATATTTAACTCTCAATATGAACATGCTACTGTAGTTATAGAAGTAATATAATGTAAAGAAAGTAAAACAATAGTAGCTAACTCATGCATTCGAATCATATCGTAACAAGCATGTAAATATGCATATTGTAAGTGACCGTGCTCACCTCGTATTCCGAATCTATAATCTTCAAGTGAGAGATCAGAGAATAAATCCAAAATCACCTAAACAAGCTTAAACAAACATGGTTTAAGTATTAGGAACAAACCCTCGAAGATCGGAAGTCAAACGGATCAAAACAGACAAAAAATTCAGCTACTGTCATTATGGGCAGACTGGCTGGGCAGCTTGGGCAATCGACCTAGGCAGTCGACCCAGTGAACAATACGGACAGAAACTCCAAATTTTGATCTGAAACTCAACTTTCGGGATTTGAAACACTCCAAAATTTGAAGGGAAACTCTAGAATAGTAGTCTAAGACTATCTAGCATAGATTAGGCATCAACAAAGATCAAAAGAGTAGAATTCTAAGTTAATCAAAAACTAGGTTTTACCAAAATCAATTTGTGAATTCTATGGAAAGGCTAGAGAGAATGAGAATTCACTCTAGAGAGAAAAGTACAATAGATCTTAGATAGAAATAATGATAGGAATTAATCTAGCATGCTTTAGAAATCAAATACCTAGAATGGTTAATAAATCATGAAGATCACACTTGATTTCCCTTCGAAATCATCATGTGGAGATTCACAAAGTTATAGAGTGTATGGAGATCCACTCTAGAATAGCAGGGATTGGAGGATCAGTCATGGGAATGACATTAGATCATCCTCACAATCATAGAGAATGGAAGAATTCAATAGGAGAGTAGATCAAGTGAGAGTAGGAGTGAATACCAACATAAAGGAAGAAGATTCGCCAAATAGCTTTGAGAAATTGATGAGGATCTTCCACAACTCCAAAGAGAAGGCTTGAGAGAGGCTTCCCACGATCTCAAGAGACTTAGGAACATAAAGGGGCTGAAAACCACAAAGTTCTGATATTAGAGCATCAAAAACCCTAAAAAACAGAGTTTTACACACATGCCCCTATCATTCAGTAGCTTGGTTGGGTTGATTGGCCCAGTCGACCCATGCAGTCGACCCAGGCTGACAGCAAGCCCAAAATAGGGAATTGAAGCTCCAAACCTCAAGATTTTCGATGGGGATTCTCCCAACTCAACAAGCAACATACCTATCATTGAGGGACCTTCCAAAACATGTCCAACTAGGCCTCAAGTCCATCAACCAAGCTCTTCAACACCAAGAAGTAGTTTCTTCTCCAAATTAGACAAGGTTTCCAAGTAGGGAACTCCATCATCAATGTCCATGGGTTTTGGGTCAAACACCGTGTCTTCTACTAGAGATGGTCCACAAAGCCCTCTTCCTTCACTTCAGGGCCTTGGATCTACAATAAGGGAGAGGGCTAACTTGACTTCCTAGGACCTTCCAAAGATATCAACACTGTACTTAAGGTCCAACTTCAAGGTCAAACATCAGTCTAGCTCTTCTTTATCCAAAACAAATAGGGTGTCTAGGTTAGGGTTAGGTGGGATTTCATAGGCGCCGTTGCCGAGGAACCAAAGCACGGTTGCTAGGATTGATTTTTGTCAATTAGGCATAATTTTTAGAGTAATTTTAGTGTTTTTAATTTCTAATTTTTTGATTATTTAACTAATATCTTTTTCTTTTGTTTTGTAGGTAATTGTAAGAGTCGCGATTTGATAATTAGTTTAGGTTGTTATCTTTTATTTCTTAGATGTAATTGTATTTTGGAAATTTCAATTGTCATATTTGCATTAGATTGGGTTGTTTATGTTAATTTTTAAAAATCCCCATCCCTCCGATCCCACATGTGTAATTTTTGTTCGAAAGATCACATGGATTGCGCTTCAGGTATGTCCTAAACCCTCTCTTTTGCTACAATTATTTTCTTTTAATTTTATTTATTTAGCTATTTTTTTCCTGTGTGTATGCATGGTCGTCAATCCCTAAACCTTGAGTTGACCCCACTTGACTTAGAGTTATAACAAACCTTGGCCAACCTTAGAAGGCAAAGAACCATGGCAAACAATGAGCCTTCAATGAGGCCCTTGAATGAGCATTTCATTCCTACAATATATACTCCGGTTTCTTGTATTAAGTTGCCTGACATAGAAGCAGCTCAATATGAGATCAAGTCTAGTGTGATTCAAATGCTATCATCTTTTTATAGACTTGCCAATGAAGAGCCTTATAAGCATTTAGATGAGTTTTTAGAGGTGTCCTCCACGGTTAAAATTCAAAACCTCTCAGTTGATGCTTTAATGTTACTTCTTTTCCCATTCTCCCTCAAAGATAAAGCTAAGCATTGGCTTCATTTTTTGAACAATGTTAAAATTTCCACTTGGGCAAAAGTGCAATAGGAGTTCCTTAAAAAATTCTTCCCCATTGGCAGTACCAATAGCCTTAGAAGAGCAATAACGAGTTTCTCTCAACAAGAAGGAGAACAATTTCATGAGGCATGGGAAAGACTCAAAGAAGTACTTAGAAAGTGCCCCCACCATGCTATTCATAAATGGCAATTGGTTCAATGCTTTTATGATGGCCTTAGAGACCGACATAGGTAAATGGTTTATTCTTCTTGTGGCCCAACCTTCATGCACAAGAATGAGAATGAGGCATGAGAACTTTTTGAGACCCTTAGTGAAAACTCCCAATATCATGCCTCAGCAACTAGAACTGAAATTCTATCCACCGGGCAACCAAAGAGGAGCAGTCTCTATGAGATCAATCCTACCATTGAGATGAGCACCAAGGTTGACTTGCTATAAAAGAAATTGGACTATCTCTTGTCATTAGGACAACAAACCCCATCTCCACTTCCTACAAGTTTCTCTCCACCTAATCAAATTGAAGCATGTGTTTTATGTTCTAGCCTATCCCATCATGTCACTGATTGTTATTTGGCTACACAATACCTTGAGTTTGTTAAGGAGCATGCACATTTGGCCCAAGGAGTTTCTAAACAGGGCAGTGATGCATATTCCAATACCTACAGCCCAGGATGGCGAAACCACCACAATTTTTCATGCTGAAACTCAATGCCCAATCCCTCTAATCAAATACTTTATAGGCCATCTACATTTAGTATGCAACAAAATGCCTATAGGAATGAGCAACCATCATCTCTGCAACCCTCATAGAATTCATCATTTGAGGATAAGGTACTAAAGGAACTTAGTGGACTAGAGCAAAACACTCAATTGTTACATTCTCATTCTCAGTCCATTAACAAATTAGAAACCCAACTTGGTCAACTAGCTAATGCCATCAGTATGATGGAGGTTGGCTAGTTACCTAATCAACCAATAGGTAACCCTAATCATCAAATTGGGTCTGGGAAGAGCAAGTGCAAGCAGTTTCTGTTGTGACACGAAGTGGGAAGGAATATTATTCACCTTTGTCCATTGATCTTGAGAGTTGAGAAGAGGTCGATTTGACCCATGAGAATGGTGATGATGCACACAAGACTAGTAAAGAGACACCACTTGTGAGTATTCTCCATCAATTTCCTCGTAAAGGGTTGCACATTCCAATTGTCGAGGGTCCTACTCCTGAGTTTTACACTCCAAAACCCCCTTCCCTGAAGCTCTTGAGTCCTCAATTCCAGATTCTAGAAAGAATGCTAAGATGCAAGAGATGATTGATTTATTCCAACAAGTTCAATTGATATAAAAGGAAGGTGGAATTTAATAAAAAGATCTTTATTAGGGATTAATCGATTCATTGGGTTTAAAATGTCAATATTTATGAGTTATTTTTGTATAATATCTAATTTGAACAAAGTTTTCTTTATTAAGGATTGATACAAGAGAACGAACTCAGTGGGAGGAAATTCTCTTTCCTAATTTTAATTTTAATTTAATTTAAAAATTTAAGGAAAGAAAAATTATAAAGAGTACCAACAATTTGTAAGAATAGGAGATCGACTAGCACCGATCACTTCCTTTCCTTCTCTGATTTGGGAACCTCGACTCGGTGATCTCTGCTTCAAGAGCGTTCCCTTTTCTCGATGATGCGTCCAAAATCTGCTCAGCCCTTGGATCTCCACATGATGTCCTGCAAAACGAAAGCGTCAGATGTGGCCCGACCGCTGGGGTCGGGAGTCCACCTCCGAAGGCTAAGTCAGTTGATGAACTTAATCACAAACGGCTCTGCTAGAAGCACAGAGCTAAGGAATGAAGAACGGGGAAAGGTGATCTAGATAGCAGATCGCTGATAGTTTAGGTCTATCAGTATGTATCTGAACCTGAGTCTCAGATAGTATTCTTTTTGATCGATTGATCCGTCCCTCACCTTGTATTGTAGTGAGGTTTATATAGAGTGTACCTTCGAATCTCCTTCGTTGGATGCACTTGAGCCTTCTTCGGGTAGTCGTTGGATCTTATCAGTTAGATTCGTTGAGCGATAGACTTCTACTAGTTTGGGCTAGTAGAGGACTCCTGAGATAACCTTTTGGTTATGCGATGGTTATCCCTTCGTTAATGATTATCCGCAGCCGTCAGTTAGAGTCTGCCATCATTAGGGTGATTACCCTAATCCATAAGTAAGATTAGGGCACGCTTGCAGCCGAATAAGCTTTCTTCTTCAGCAAGCCATCTTCCGGATCCGGTTCGCTCGGGAGCGATTCGGTTTTCTCCTTCTCGACCGGGGTCGAGGGTCGGACCAGGTATGAACCCGGTCTGATCATAAACTCTCCGTATCACGAGCCCCCCAGACCAAGCGTTCGGTCGATCCCGTGGGCTTGGTTTTTAACTGGGTTCGTCGTCAGGTGATGATCTCTGCGTGCTTCATTAAATGTCATATCACATTTAATGCGGTGGTCACTTTTCCTCGAGCGTTGTGAGTGTAAGGCCACATATCTCGTTGCAGTTGATCTGTCGTGGCTCACGTCATCCAAGCGACGGTTTCCGAACGCCTATTTCGGATTTGTGAGTTCAAACTTTCAAAACGTCTTTCAATCTTGATCGTTGATTTTGAATCAATCTCGATCGTTCAGATTCTCGATCGCTCATGCGGGAGTTTTAAAAGCGGTTCGTTGTCTTCGTAGGTTTCATTCTTCTTGTCTGGAATTTGAACCTTTGTTGTCTGCTTCGCGCCTTCTTGCTCTCAAGCTTCCGTCTCACTGAATCAGTAAGTTGACTGGTCTTTTTCTTTTTGTAGTTTACTGAAACGAGTAATGGTGGATGATAGGGCTTCTTTAGTACCCCATGTTGGTGATAGCAGTGATGCTTTTGCTTCTCCTGCTCCCGAACGTCGGATAGTGATAACAAAACCCTAACTGTCCTCGGCGAGGAGTTCGCCGAAGTTTCTCAAAAAGGTTTTGAAAGAAAAACCGAAACATCTCTGTCCTTCTCGAGTCCTGGATCTTCCAAGATTGTCGAGTCTTCTAGGTAGCCTCAAACCTCCGGGTCCAATGGTGGACCTGGCTCGCATTCCCTCCATTTACAATGAGGAAACCCTTCTTTCAGCTGTCCAAGATTTTGATCTTCCCTTCCTCATATCGAGTTAGGGCTCCCCACCCCGATGAGAGGGTTGATTCATCCCTTTCGGGTGAATTTTCTCTGTATATAGATGCACCTGGAAAGCGGGGTTCGCATTCCCTTTTTTAATCCTTTGTTCTCCGCAGTTTTGAATCACTGGAACATTTGTCCCGGAATGCTCCTCCCCAATAGCTGGCATCTCATCGTCGGCTTCTTGGGTCTGTGTTTTGAGCTTGGCATTACGCCATCTCTTTCTCTTTTTGTACATTTTCATGTTCTTTCTATCTCCCATCCTCCCAGATGGGTCTTTCTTTCCAAACGCAATAAGGCTGAACTTGATTGGAGGGGCAGCATCCTTGTCAAAGGAACTTGCCCTTCAAACCACAAAAGATGGCGCAAACGATACTTTTTCTGTCGAGCGCCTTCATCAGATCTTAACTTCCCAACCACCTGGAGGAGGTTTACTTCTTTGTCCGAGAGTAACCGGGGCCTTCCCTTATCCAGAGAAGACGAGGCGGCCATCAGAAAGATCAAATCCATTCCGTGGTATCAAGAGATACATGGATATGAAGTGGAGTATAACTCCATCCTTCAAGATCTTGGGGCTTGGCTCATTGTGAGCTTCTAACCATCATCCTTTGATTTGACTGAAGTGATATGTTTTGAATTCTGATTCTTGTCCTCCTTCTTTGCAGTGCCTCCCAGAATGAACCTTGAAAGCCTGCGGGTGAAGGCCGCTAGGGCCGTTGTGACAGCCGAGCAACGATCGCCCAGGGTCTTGACCGTAGATCAAGAGGCTTCTCTTCCCTCTCCCGACCCCTCTTATAGGGGTATCAGGAATATCAGGCCTGTAGCCGATGCTTCGGGTAAAGGGAAGAAACCAATGGTGGAGAGGGCTAATGTCTCTTCTTCCGCCCGAACCAAGAGGAGGCATGACACAATTGATGCTCCCTCCAACAAAAAATCCAAAGCTTCGACGGATGGTGAGGTCTTCATCCCCCAGTGGACCCTGAAGATGACCAACAGGGTTACTCGGGATCCCGAGAAAGCTGCAGAATGGAGCTCCCTCAGTCTTGCTCCTTCTGATCGCCAGGAGTTTGAAGCCTTGGATGACACCTCCCTTGTTAGTCAATCTACAAGGTACCGGTCTTCTTGATTACTTATGTTTTCATAATTTCTTATGACTTCTTCTGATATCTTCCGCCTTCTTAGGAATGCTGTGTTGAGCTTTTATCAACACATGGAAGCATTGAGCCGGGTTGGTCGCACCAGCTCCTTGCTGCAAACTTGTGAAGAGAAATTGGCCAAGGCCAATTCTGAAATAGACCAGCTGACTGCAGCAACCGTGGAGCTGCAGAAAAAGCATGAGGAAGAAGTGAT
This sequence comes from Hakea prostrata, assembly GCF_041222555.1. Taxonomy (NCBI): domain Eukaryota; kingdom Viridiplantae; phylum Streptophyta; class Magnoliopsida; order Proteales; family Proteaceae; genus Hakea; species Hakea prostrata. The sequence continues at coordinate 28,454,170 of NC_142606.1, forward strand.
CTCCCTCAAAGGAGCCCTTGAAGCTTCGAAAATTCGTGTCACTGCTGCCGAGCGCGAGGCCAGGAAGCAAAAGGCAGCTGCCACGTTGTTTGGTGACAGCCTTGAAATCAAAAGTAGGGAGCTCGAAGAACATCTGAAGCTGGTGATCCCTAGCAAGCCTGAGCATATAAAGCCAGAGCTTCGAAAGGAGTGCATTCGGAAATACCTAAACAGCGTACCTTTCTCCGAGTTGCTAGGTCTCTACAACATTCAAGCTTATCGCATGGGTCAGAACGACGTTTGGGAGCAAATCCTTGGATTGATCCCTGACTTCGACACTGCTCCCTTTCGTGAGGTATGCCACCAAGAGGTCTTCGGGAAAGTTGGTATGGATCTCCCGGATTGGGCTCAGGAAGAAGATGATCCTTTTCCAGCTGACCCTCAATATGAGGCATACCTGAATGACGAGCCGGCACTTCCAGAGGAGAAATCACAAGCCGTGTCTCAAGTTGTTGTTGTAAAGGATTCAGCCGATGCTGCTCTTGAGGAAGGCTCTTCTCATGGTCCTGAGAAAAGTCCTCCCGACCAGGGTCCCTCGGGCAACAATGAAGAAAAGGCTTAAGGAGTTGTCCTTTTGTAAAAATTTACCCTCAATTTAATGAATAGACACTTCTTTTCATGTTGGCCTCTAAATTTCCCCGTCTCCTGCCGAAATCTTGCCTTGAATATCAAAGTATTAATGATAAAACTTATCACTTAGCTTTTCATTCCTCGCCGAATAATAGTCTTGTAGAAATATTGTGAAGATGCGTTTCGGGAAGATGCATTAATCTTCCCCACTACTTCATTTATTGCAAAGTCCGCACGTTTCCCTTCTGCGAAGTTCAAACGTTTTCCTGCTTTTGTATACCATTCACTGTTTCCAATGAATTGGAAATACATCCATTATTTTAATGGCAGTGCGACGATTGGAGGTATCTCTGCATCAGGTGCTCGCTTCCACATGTTTCCATGTGGCATCCCTTCGACCATTGATCTTGCTTTTTGCGGATTTCGAAGCGTCATTTTGATCTGGGTCGTCGGTTGTCCTTAGCCTTCAACCGTCGTCTTATACCTGAGGCTATTTAAAGCCTTCGTGGGTACTCTCCATCTATACTGACTTCTGCAAGTTAGATTTGCTAAAGTGCCAAAGCAACCTTTCGTCCTTCGGCCTGCTTCCGTATTCCACGTACTTCAACAACAGCTCTATCCACTTCTGAACAAGTGAGTATTTTGATTACTCATCTGTTTCCCCACTTCCCCCCTGAGTAAACTGCACAGTAGTTATACTTGGGGTTTAGTTTGTTGGTTTGTCAGAAGCTGTAGAAAACTAGGGTTTCCCCGCTGTTGCTGTCGTTTATTTCTGTACTGATATGGCTGGTTTTTTTGTTGTTTTGCATAGTGGCTCCCAAGATCAACCCGAACTTTATCAGAGCCAAATCTTGCAAGAAACTCGCTCCGTCGGTGGTGGTTGGGGCCAGTGCGGTGGTTTCAGCTAGTGAATCCTCCAAGCGTAAGGCGACTGCTGGCGGTGAATCTTCAAGTCAGATTCCCACAGTTTCTATTGATGCCGTCCCTGCGCCTCCTTTGCCCGAAGTGATCGCTCGTCTTTCCCAGGAAGATCTTGATCACTCTGTTGCCGATGGTGCTGCCGGCGCTCCTGCTGGTGAGCCTGTTGGTGAGCCTGTTGGTGCACCCCCAAAGGAGACTCTTCGGGCATCCGAGGCAACTATGTTGGCGTCTGATGAAGGTGTGGTCCCAGCAGGTGCCTCTAGTGCTTGTTTGGCATCCTCCTCCTCTCCTTCTGAGTTGGAGGATTTTGCCACTAGGAAGCGCCATCGGGTGACAAGTGATGAAGCTCATCCTTCTATTGGTGTAGTTCATCCTTCTCATCCTTCGCCTGAATTAGTGTCAAACGAGTTTGACAGAGCGTTGGAATGGTGTACTGCTGCTCGAATGACTTCTGAGAGCGCAGTTCTTTCCAAACTTCCGGATGAAGTCTTTACGAAGTCACTTGGTGATGTAAGTCTTTCTTCATTATCCTCCGATTCTGAAAAATTACTTTTCTGCTCCTTGCTAACTCGGAAGTTGTTTGCGGGGAGTCTTCTTGGTAACTTCCACAACCAAGTGGAAGCAATTACTAGACTCAGTAGGTTGAGCAATGAAGTTTCTAGGCTTCGGGAAATCTCTGAAGCTAAAGATGTTGAGATTGCTCGCCTCCGGAATCTAGCTTGGGAGGTGGCAGGAGAAAAAAATTCGATGATTGGTCGTCTTCGGTCGGACTTGGATGATGCCAGGGAGAAGATCCGGCGACTGGAGCGAACTGTGAAACCCAGCCCTAACCTTGACCCGGAAACCTTGTTGTTTGTAGGTCCGACGACCCGAAGTAAAGTAAGAAGTCAGCTTTGGGCCATCCCAGTAGAGGACTTGGTGTCTGGCTTTGAATCCATGAAAGTTGATGATGAGGTTCTATTTATGGAAACTGAATCCTGATGAAGATCTAATTAGTTGATGGACTTGGAGTGCTCTCTATCTTGGTTTGAAGGCATTTCTACCTATTAGGTATGTCACTTGACTTGTGTGCAAAACCCCTTTAGGTTTGGATTTGATCTGGACCTTCAATTCCCTGTTTTGGCCTTGCTGTCAGCATTGGTCGACTGATTGGTCGACTGGGCCAGTCGACCAATCCACTCGACCAATGAGTGCTGTCTTTGGCAATTAGGTTGATTCTTGCTCTATTTAAGTCCAACCTCGAGTCCACTTCGTATTTGCTGCCTCCAAACCCTCTGGAACGAACCAAAGACCTCTGCAAGTCATCTCTCTTGCATCCTTGGTGTTTTCTTGACGGATCTTCGTCGGAACTCTTCTTTTTGCATCAAAAGGTATGTCTACTCTCTCTTCTTCTCCTCCATCTTTGTTTTTCTTTCCTTTTTGAGTTGAGACAGTAGAAGAGATGCTGCATCCTCTGTTGCAAACATCTCCGAACATGTTCTCATGATCATCCTAAGGATTTAAGGCTAGAACAATGATCTTAACCATGATCATTGCAAGCTTTTGAAGGATTCATGATCAAACCATGATTTAATCTCTGTTAATCTTCTAATCTGAATTCTGATCTCTTTGGATCTTCTTTCATTGATCATGTTAGTGGTTAATGGTTGTGTTTTCTTTCCATGATCCATAATCCATAGAATTCTAGTTGTTCTCTTCTACCTTACTATGTGTTCTTCATGATGCATGATAGTTACATATATGGTAGGTTTTATTTCCTTATTTAGATTTATGCTTCTAAGCCTTATTTCATGAAGACCTATGCATGTTTTCATGTTTTCATTACCGAAAGCAATGATCCATCCTCCTATAGTTCTTGTCCTTGTTTTCTATTTCAAATTCATCAAGATCCATGTTTGAGTTAATTATGGTAACTTTTTGTTTCCTAATTTGGATCTTGATACCTTGATTTGATTAGTGTTTTGAGGTCCCCTATATGCTAGAATACTACTGATGTAGTCTACCCCTTGATTAGTACCCTTTTGAACCACCAAATTCGGATTTCATATCTTAAAACTCTGATTTTATAGGTTATCGTCCGCATTGGTCGACCGATTGGTCGACTGGACCACTCGACCAATCCACTCGACCAATGAGTACAGCAACTCCGGAATTGGTCTGCTTCGGATGTTTTGATATATTTTCTGTTAGGGATCTTTCCTAATATGTTGTATATACTTGTTTAGGACCTTCTTCTCAAGTTTGCCAAGATCTTACTTGATTTCTTGGGATCCTTTTGCAAGTTATAAAAGGTAAGGATGGTTATTTCCTTAATTACATAGATAGCATGAATCTAGTTTCTATATTTGAATATCATGAATATGTTTCCTAAATTAGATTCTTACAATGATATACTACTGTTGCATAACTTTGATTACAGTAGCATTACTTATTCATATTGAATTGATTCATGTATGATTTACTTACCAATGTTATACAAGTGATTGTAATATCGATTTCTTTCCATATATGTAGTTACCATATATGTGATGATATGAATTGATGCATGTGTATGCTTACGTATGGTTTGGAAAGGAGAGGTGTCCTTTCGACACTTCTGTCCTTGGACTACTACGGGAATATTATGGGATGTTTCCGGAGATGCCCTCTGGACACCTTCCTAAACCGTTGGATGACATATCTAGGATTGTCTAGTAGTGTTTGGCTAGGATGTCCTGTTATGTCGACCCTAATCGGAGGGGTATTGAGACCGAACGACCCGTGGTAGCAATGGGGATTCATGGGCGCTCAAGACCGGTAACCAACCCGTGAGAGGACAGGAATCACATTGTGGGGGCCATTTATTGGTAGGGTTGCATATGGTTAGACTTGGGCTCACGGGCGCTTAAGACCGGTAACCAACCCGTGAGAGGACGTGAGAGCTTCCCGTTTACCATATGTGGATGATCAATAGGGTTGATGAGTCCGTAGTCCGAGTTGGTCGGTGCCATAGGATACGCCGACTCTAGTGTGAAGGATACCGGAAAGGATCGTCAGGGACGAGGAATGGAAGTATCTCGGATCCGACTTGATGTAACCAAGTAGAAGACTTGCATTTGGCTAGGTTTTACCCCGACATGCGCCAAGACTTATACCAAATGGTTGTGAGAGAGTGTGTTGACTTAACCCCCGCCAAGGTTTGTCCCGAGGGATGAAGGACCCATTACCAATCGGCTGCTCAAGACCGGTGAAATGATCCGTGAGAGAATCCAAGATATCTTAAATGGTTGAGGATGTGAGTGGACTTTCCTAAAGAAGTACGGTGCTATGACTTAAAGCATGTCCGCCAATAGAGACCAAAGCATCCATAGAGTTAGATTCATTCATTCATTGTTTGTCTCATATCATATTGCATTTATGTTTGTTCTGGAATCCCGCCATTTAGTGTTATTATGGATTTTAATCGCCTTACCGGGTTTCTTTGAAACTCATTCCTTTATTGTACAATGTTGTTAGACTATCCTGCAGGTACCGAGTATTATGACGGTCCCTATGAAGAAGCGCAAGGCGAAGAGACATATCTCCAGGAAGGTGATTGCGGTTACCACAATTACTCGGAAGATCCCGCGAGTGGTTATGCTCCGTACGATGCTTAGTCCGACCATTGAGTGGAAGCGTCCTTGTGCTATTTATGAGATCTATACCTACAAGGATGTCGTCTATAAAGTGGAGAATAATTTAGTTACCCAATGTACTTGCTACCGGGATTAGATTTTGTCTAGTTTATTCTTTAGAGCTACTTTTCCGCTGGATGTAAAGTGGGATTTTTGCTTCACTTTACTTATCCGTTTGATACTCCGATTATATCTATTATTCCGATTCGTTTATGATTCATTCTTTCATTATTGGATCTATGATTTATCTTCCGCACTCTTGTTATGATTGTTCATGATTATGTTATTGTTTATGTGGGAGGTTGATCACTCGATACCCGATCTTCGGGCCGTGGATCACACTCTCGGGTATGCCGATAGGGTACCGGCTGGGAGGGCGTGATGATTGGTATCGGAGCCCAAGGTTCGAGGAGATCCTAACCACAAAAGACAACAACCGAACATTCCCGAGTCATTGATCCGAAATGACTCTTCTACTCTTAGAAGTGAATAATAGAACACCGAATTAGAAACTTGACCTTTGAGGTATAACAGTAACATTTCTGAATAACATACCATAATTATACTTGAACAAATGACACTAATGCAAGGAAAAGAAAAGTGCATAACATACAATAATTAAAGAGAAACAAAATGAACTTCATTAATTCCAAAAGTTTTTACAATGATTACATCTGAAATGCATAAATGGAAAATCCTAAAGTACAAGTCTATCTAGGTGATCTACTCGATCTCTCGTATGCTCCGAACTCCTCTCGCTAGCTGAGTCACCCGATGCTCTATCCTATCCCGTCGTGACTCCATCCTCTCGTACATCTGCTCCCGTCCGACCTCCATCCTCTCTAGCATGGAAGTCATCGATCTCATCTCGTGCACCAAGATCCGAAGTCTCCGGAACCGCATGTGAAGGGCCGCCCGCCTCGAAGTGTGATGAAGGAAACTCGTGATGCATGTGCTCAGCCTCGCGCATATCTCAGATCATCTCCGGCCTGATCATCACTATCGGACCGATATCCTCTCCTCCATCCTCCGATCCCCGATCCTCATCCTCCGATTCATCATCATCCTCACCCTCCGGACCAGGAGATCTCTCTAACCGATGTAGTCTCATTTGTCGAATGGTCCGAGTCCCAATGGGGTATCCCCGTGATCTAGTGTCCATCGGTGTATCCTCGAAACTCACCCCGAAATGCCCGAAGATCAAAGTCGAAGCCTCCCATAGCAAAGGTTCCGCATGCTAGGCCGCAGAACCAAGTCCAAGCATGACCCGCTGAATGATGTAGGAGAGATCGATCTCGAAGCCCATGTAGATGCGGTAGATGACCAAGGCCTCCATCACCGTGACCCGATGGTGATGTCCGGCTTTCGGCATGATGTTTCGGCCGACTATGCGACCGATAATACGTGCAGAGCCCGTCATCCGTCCGCTAGTCCACGGTGTGTAGCATCGACGGCTATCCCATAGCGTAGAGCATATCTCGCGAAGCTCGTACGGCATCGATGGCTGTCCAGATCCGCTCCTCGCAGGTATCCACACACACCGCTGTGGATAGTAAGGGACCCGCAAGATCTCAGCCGTTGTCCGGGTAGAGAAGCGAATCCGAGTCCCGGAGGACCCCGCTCCCGAGGACAAGTCCGAGTGGATGTCCCCGGCCTCGAGCCTCCCTCCGTGTAAGTAAGGTTGCTGAAGAACAACCTCACTAGCTCCGGGTATACCGGCAAATCCTCGGTGAAGAGATGAGTCCACCGTAAAGTGTCGAACCTCCGCCGGATCCTAAAGGCTCGAGCTGGCGTAAATGAAGTAGACGCCCCATCTCGATGTTACAATAGCTGAAGTAGGCCTCGCACGCAAACTCGGCCCGAGGTGTGTCAAACATGTCCGGCCTCCTAACCTCCTCTCTAGGCTCGAAAGGAACCCGACCTCGCCCCTAAGAGCACCTACGATGCGACCTCGACCTCTACCTCCTCCTCGTCCTCCCCTCTCGCATGGTGTATCCGTGGAAGAGACAAGAGACATTTCCAATTAGTGCTATTTTAAGATTTGAGCCAAAAGGGTATTTTCGTAATTTTTTTCGGAAAATTTCAAATTTGGGGGAAATTTGATTTGAACATACTAGCATGTGCGCAATACTTGGAATTTCATGTCTATGAAGTCGTTTTGATGAAAATCGATCGAAAACTTGGATTAAAGCGAAAAATTCAGCAAGAAGGAAATTTGGGGATTTTGCAATTTAGGTCAAAATTGGATTTTTGAAAAGTTGAAATTGGTTAAATCAAATTGTATGGACCTATCTACAATGTCATCTTGAGCATGTAGCATTTGATCTCGTGCGAAAATTTCAAGCGGTTTGAGAGAAAACGAAATTTTTCTAAAGATATCGATTTCGGTATAAAACTTTGCGAGATGAGCACCAAATGTGTTAAAACTTGTTGTCTATGCATGGCATTGTGTTTAAAACCTAGGGAATATGTTTCTAAGCATTCCTAAGCATGATTTCTAGCATTGGATACAAGTAAAGCATGGTTTTATTGAAATGCAAGCATGAGAAGATGATAATGGAAGGAAGAATGAGAGATTTACCTTGTTTGTGAAGATGGTGTGTTGTGGTGTTGTTGTTGAAGCACTAAATCACCTCAAGAACACTTGTGGGAACTCTTGGAGATTTTCCCTAGAGCTCTCTCACCTTTGGAAGAAGTTAGAATGAGGTTGGAATGTGGAAATGAGGCTTATAATGCGAATTTTCGCATTCTGTTCTTCATTGGTCGATCGATTGGTCGACCGGGTCACTCGACCAACCACTCGACCAATGGTCACAGGTGACCTCATTTGCTGTTGAATTTTTGGAAAATGTGATTTTTGCCTTATGGAATATTGTTTGATGACTATATGGATATATTTGAGCATGATTTAAGTTTTCAAATCATTTGGTCAAGTGGATTTTTGATGATTTTAAGTAAAGAGTGGAAGCAAGTTGTTGATGATGTTCTTGGATATCTTGCTTCTGATTTGGAAACCAAGGTGACACACTAGGTGGGAAAAGTTAAGGAAGAGAAGGGAGTTTCACCTTGGGGAGCTCCGGTCTTGTTCGTCAAGAAGAAAGACGGTAGTATGCGCTTGTGCATCGACTACCGTGAGTTGAATAAGTTGACTATCAAGAATAGATATCCGCTGCCCGTAATCGATGATCTCTTCGATCAGTTGAAGGGTGCAGTTGTGTTCTCGAAGATTGACTTAAGGTCCGGATATCACCAATTGAAAGTGAAGTCTAGTGATATCTTCAAGACAGCTTTCCGAACGCGGTATGGTCACTATGAGTTTAGAGTCATGCCCTTCGGATTGACCAATGCTCCTGCGGTGTTCATGGACCTCATGAACCGAGTATTTCATGATGTGCTTGATAAGTTTGTGATTGTTTTCATTGATGACATCTTGATCTATTCGAAGAGCGAAGAAGAGCATGCGAGTCATCTAAGTTTCACTTTGCAAAGGTTGCGGGAAAAGAAGTTGTTTGCTAAGTTTAGCAAGTGTGATTTCTGGCTTAAGAGAGTGGTTTTCCTTGGTCATGTAGTTTCAGCCGAAGGTATTCGTGTCGATCCCGAAAAGTCCAAGCCGTGGCTGATTGGGAGAGACCGAAGTCAGCAACGGAAATAAGAAGTTTTCTTGGATTGGCGGGTTACTACCGAAGGTTTATTGAGAACTTTTCTCGGTTGGCTGCTCCTATGACTAAGTTGACCAGGAAAGAAGAGAAGTTTGTTTGGTCTGACGCCTGTGAGAAGAATTTCCAAGAGTTGAAAGATAGATTGACAAGTGCCCCGGTTTTGACTATACCCGATAGTTCCGGTGGTATGACAAGTTTATACCGATGCGCCAAAGATTGGTTTGGGTTGTGTACTGATGCAACATGGCAAGGTCGTAGCCTATGCTTCTCGGCAATTGAAGGATTATGAGCGGAATTACCCCACTCACGATCTAGAACTTGCCGCCGTTGTCTTTGCTTTGAAGATTTGGAGACATTATCTTTACGGTGAGAAGATTGCCATTTTCACGGATCATAAGAGTTTGAAATACTTCTTTACCCAAAAGGAGTTGAACATGAGACAAAGGAGATGGTTGGAACTAGTCTCCGATTATGATTGTGATATTCAAGATCATCCCTGGGAAAGCAAATGTTGTTGCCGATGCTCTTAGTAGGAAGAACCAGAAGAAGACTTTGGATTTGAATGCTTTGAGTTTACCATTGTGGTCTTCTATTGAGAGTTTTGGTTTGGAAATCGTCCCCGAGAATTCTGATTTTATTCTTTCTCGCCATGACGGCAAGATCTGGTCTTAGAGATAAGATTGTTGCTCACAGAGTTCCCGATCAAGAGTTTTTGACCAAAGTTGAGAAGATTTCTTCGGATCCCGAGTCGGACCCCGACTTTGGTATATCCATGGATGGTGCTTTGTTGTTTAGAGGAAGACCGTGTGTGCCCGCAAACGATGAAGTTAAGAAAGAAATATTGAAGGAAGCACACCAATGGGCCTTTTATCAGACACCCGGGAAGCACCAAGATGTACAAGGACTTGAAGGAACATTTTTGGTGGATTGGTCTAAAGGCGGATGTTGATGATTTTGTTGCCAAGTGTGAGACTTGCCAACGTGTGAAAGCCGTTCGACAACCTCCATCTGGATTACTTCAACCCCTTCCTATTCCTAGTTGGAAGTGGGAAGATATCTCCATGGACTTTGTGACTAGCTTGCCTCGGACAAGTAAAGGCAATGACACCGTGTGGGTGATTGTTGATAGGTTGACCAAATCAGCCCATTTCATTCCTATGAAGATCACTCATACTGGATAAGCTAGCCAGGCTTTATGTGGATAATGTGGTTCGTCCGCATGGTGTGCCATTGAGTATTGTTTCGGATCGTGATCCTAGGTTCACCTCAAGGTTTTGGAATAGTTTGCAGAAGGCCTTGGGAACCCAATTGAACTTGAGTACAGCTCATCATCCACAGCTCGATGGACAATCCGAGCGGACAATTCAGACATTGGAAGACATGCTCAGATCTTGTGTGGTGGATATGGGTGGTAATTGGGATGAACACCTAGCTTTGGTTGAGTTTGCCTATAACAACAGCTTATCAAGCAACAATAGGCATGGCTCCATTCAAGGCTTTGTATGGTAGTACTTGTAGGACACCTTTGTACTGGACTCGAGACAGGTGAAAGAAAAGTCTTAGGTCCCGAGATGATTGAAGCTACAAGTGCTATGGTTGATATGATAAGAGAAAGGATTAAGTCCGCCCAGTCGAGACAGTAAATCTTATGCCGATAAGAGAAGGACCGATTTGGAATTTCAAGTTGGAGAGAAAGTCTTTCTGAAGGTCTCACCAATGAAGGGTGTGATGAGATTCAATGTTAAGGGAAAGCTTAGCCCTCGTTACATTGGACCTTTCGAGATTTTGGAAAAGGTTGGACCTGTTGCGTATCGATTAGCATTACCTCCGTCTCTTGCTGGTGTGCACAATGTGTTTCATATTTCGATGCTCCGAAAATACATAGAGAATCCGGAACACATTTTGCAGCAAGCACCTGAAGGACTTAGTGCTGATTTGACCTATGATGAAGAACCGGCCGAAATCCCGGATAGGAAGGACAAGCAGCTGCGGAATCGCGCCATTCCTTTGGTGAAGATTCGGTGGAAGAACCATACCCCCGAAGAAGCTTCTTGGGAGAAGGAAGAAGACATGAAGGAGAAGTTTCCTTACCTCTTTGGAAGCACAGTATGCTTTCAATTTCGGGGGACGAAATTTCTTTAAGGGGGGGAGAATGTGAAACCCAGCCCTAACCTTGACCCGGAAACCTTGTTGTTTGTAGGTCCGATGACCCGAAGTAAAGTAAGAAGTCAGCTTTGGGCCATCCCAAGAGAGGACTTGGTGTCCGGCTTTGAATCCATGAAAGTTGATGATGAGGTTCTATTTATGGAAACCGAATCCCGATGAAGATCTAATTAGTTGATGGACTTGGAGTGCTCTCTATCTTGGTTTGAAGGCATTTCTACCTATTAGGTAAGTCACTTGACTTGTGTGCAAAACCCCTTTAGGTTTGGATTTGATCCGGACCTTCAATTCCCTCGTTTTGGCCTTGTTGTCAAGATTGGTCGACCGATTGGTCGATCTGGGCCGCCGACCAATCCACTCGACCAATGAGTGCCGTCTTTGGCAATTAGGTTGATTCTTGCTCTATTTAAGTCCAACCTCGAGTCCACTTCGTATTTGCTGCCTCCAAACCCTCTCGGAACGAACCAAAGACCTCTCGCAAGTCATCTCTCTTGCATCCTTGGTGTTTTCTTGACGGATCTTCGTCGGAACTCTTCTTTTTGCATCAAAAGGTATGTCTACTCTCTCTTCTTCTCCTCCATCTTTGTTTTTCTTTCCCTTTTGAGTTGAGACAGTAGAAGAGATGCTGCATCCTCTCGTTGCAAACATCTCTCGAACATGTTCTCATGATCATCCTAAGGATTTAAGGCTAGAACAATGATCTTAACCATGATCATTGCAAGCTTTTGAAGGATTCATGATCAAACCATGATTTAACCTCTCGTTAATCTTCTAATCTGAATTCGATCTCTTTGGATCTTCTTTCATTGATCATGTTAGTGGTTAATGGTTGTGTTTTCTTTCCATGATCCATAATCCATAGAATTCTAGTTGTTCTCTTCTACCTTACTATGTGTTCTTCATGATGCATGATAGTTACATATATGGTAGGTTTTATTTCCTTATTTAGATTTATGCTTCTAAGCCTTATTCCATGAAGACCTATGCATGTTTTCATGTTTTCATTACCGAAAGCAATGATCCATCCTCCTATAGTTCTTGTCCTTGTTTTCTATTTCAAATTCATCAAGATCCATGTTTGAGTTAATTATGGTAACTTTTTGTTTCCTAATTTGGATCTTGATACCTTGATTTGATTAGTGTTTTGAGGTCCCCTATATGCTAGAATACTACTGATGTAGTCTACCCCTTGATTAGTACCCTTTTGAACCACCAAATTCGGATTTCATATCTTAAAACTCTGATTTTATAGGTTATCGTCTCGCATTGGTCGACCGATTGGTCGACTGGACCACTCGACCAATCCACTCGACCAATGAGTACAAAGCAACTCCGAATTGGTCTGCTTTCGGATGTTTTGATATATTTTCTGTTAGGGATCTTTCCTAATATGTTGTATATACTTGTTTAGGACCTTCTTCTCAAGTTTGCCAAGATCTTACTTGATTTCTTGGGATCCTTTTGCGAGTTATAAAAGGTAAGGATGGTTATTTCCTTAATTACATAGATAGCATGAATCTAGTTTCTATATTTGAATATCATGAATATGTTTCCTAAATTAGATTCTTACAATGATATACTACTGTTGCATAACTTTGATTACAGTAGCATTACTTATTCATATTGAATTGATTCATGTATGATTTACTTACCAATGTTATACAAGTGATTGTAATATCGATTTCTTTCCATATATGTAGTTACCATATATGTGATGATATGAATTGATGCATGTGTATGCTTACGTATGGTTTGGAAAGGAGAGGTGTCCTTTCGACACTTCTGTCCTTGGACTACTACGGGAATATTATGGGATGTTTCCCGGAGATGCCCTCCGGACACCTTCCTAAACCGTTGGATGACATATCTAGGATTGTCTAGTAGTGTTTGGCTAGGATGTCCTGTTATGTCGACCCTAATCGGAGGGGTATTGAGACCGAACGACCCGTGGTAGCAATGGGGATTCATGGGCGCTCAAGACCGGTAACCAACCCGTGAGAGGACAGGAATCACATTGTGGGGGCCATTTATTGGTAGGGTTGCATATGGTTAGACTTGGGCTCACGGGCGCTTAAGACCGGTAACCAACCCGTGAGAGGACGTGAGAGCTTCCCGTTTACCATATGTGGATGATCAATAGGGTTGATGAGTCCGTAGTCCGAGTTGGTCGGTGCCATAGGATACGCCGACTCTAGTGTGAAGGATACCGGAAAGGATCGTCGGGGACGAGGAATGGAAGTATCTGGATCCGACTTGATGTAACCAAGTAGAAGACTTGCATTTGGCTAGGTTTTACCCCCGACATGCGCCGCACTTATACCAAATGGTTGTGAGAGAGTGTGTTGACTTAACCCCCCGCCAAGGTTTGTCCCGAGGGATGAAGGACCCATTACCAATCGGCTGCTCAAGACCGGTGAAATGATCCGTGAGAGAATCCAAGATATCTTAAATGGTTGAGGATGTGAGTGGACTTTCCTAAAGAAGTACGGTGCTATGACTTAAAGCATGTCCGCTAACAGAGACCAAAGCATCCATAGAGTTAGATTCATTCATTCATTGTTTGTCTCATATCATATTGCATTTATGTTTGTTCTGGAATCCCGCCATTTATGTTATTATGGATTTTAATCGCCTTATCGGGTTTCTTTGAAACTCATTCCTTTATTGTACAATGTTGTTAGACTATCCTGCAGGTACCGAGTATTATGACGGTCCCTATGAAGAAGCGCAAGGCGAAGAGACATATCTCCGGGAAGGTGATTGCGGTTACCACAATTACTCGAAGATCCCGCGAGTGGTTATGCTCCGTACGATGCTTAGTCCGACCATTGAGTGGAAGCGTCCTTGTGCTATTTATGAGATCTATACATACAAGGATGTCGTCTATAAAGTGGAGAATAATTTAGTTACCCAATGTACTTTCTATCGGGATTAGATTTTGTCTAGTTTATTCTTTAGAGCTACTTTTCCGCTGGATGTAAAGTGGGATTTTTGCTTCACTTTACTTATCTGTTTGATACTCTGATTATATCTATTATTCTGATTCGTTTATGATTCATTCTTTCATTATTGGATCTATGATTTATCTTCCGCACACTTGTTATGATTGTTCATGATTATGTTATTGTTGATGTGGGAGGTTGATCACTCGATACCTGATCTTCGGGCTGTGGATCACACTCTCGGGTATGCCAGATAGGGTACCGGCTGGGAGGGCGTGACTGTCCACCTCCGAAGGCTAAGTCAGTTGATGAACTTAATCACAAACGGCTCGCTAGAAGCACGAGCTAATGAATGAAGAAACGGGAAAGGTGATCTAGATAGCGGGGACGCCGATAGTTTGGATCTATCGCATGTATCTGAACCCGAGTCTCGAGATAGTATTCTTTTTGATCGATTGATCCGTCCCTCACCTTGTATGGTAGTGAGGTTTATATAGAGTGTACCTTCGAATCTCCTTCGTTGGATGCACTCGAGCCTTCTTCGGGTAGTCGTTGGATCTTATCAATGAGATCTGTTGAGCGATAGACTTCTACTAGTTTGGGCTAGTAGAGGACTCCTGAGATAACCGTTAGGTTATGCGATAGTTATCCCTTTGATGATGATTATCCGCAGCCGTCAGTTTGAGTCTGCTGTCATCAGGGTGATTACCCTAATCCATAAGTAAGATTAGGGCACGCTTGCAGCCGAATAATCTTTCTTCTTCAGCAAGCCATCTTCCGGATCCGGTTCGCTCGGGAGCGATTCGGTTTTCTCCGTCTCGACCGGGGTCGAGGGTTGGACCAGGTATGAACCCGGTCTGATCATAAACTCTCCATATCACTCTCACATCACCATTTGGTCAAGTACTGGCGCATGTCACAGTAAAGCCTAGCCCAATGCAAGTCATCTTCTCAGTTGGTCAAGTCAGATTCAGATACGTCCATTCCTCGCCCCCGGCGATCCTTTCCGGTATCCTTCACACTAGAGTCAGCAAAATCCCGGATTTCGGACTCATCAACCCTATTGGTCATCCACATATAGTAAACGGGAAGCTCTCACGTCCTCTCACGGATTGGTTACCGGTCTTGAGCGCCCGTGAGCCCAAGTCTATCCATATGCAACTCTACCAATAAATGGCCCCTTTCAGGTATCCGTAGCATGGTTTATGTCCCCTACCGGATTGGCTACCGGCCTAGAGCGCCCATCCAACCATACACTACCACGGGTTGTTCGGTCTCAATGCCCTTCCAATTCGGGTCTGACACGACAAGGATGAACCTAGCCACACAACTAGACACTCCTATGTATGTCATCCAATAACTGGGGAAAGTGTCGATAGGCACCATCGGAGAACATCCCATACTATTCCCTCCGATGCCCAAGGGACAGAAGTGTCGTAGAGGACACCCTCCAATCCCAAGTCATACGTAAGCAATCACACATCAAATCTCATCATTTCTCATGCATCCAATGCATATTCATAATAGTACTCAAATCATGATATTGAAACGAATCATTATAAACATAAGCAAATCAAAATGATAGAGTAACACAACAAATTTATAAAGATTTAAATGTTACTGTTCTAACACATATGTATCAGTATCATAATGATAGAAAGAAATTTAGGGATTTCATTCTTTGAATAAAGCATAGTTCAATATTTGATGACTTATATGTTTATGGATATAACCATCCTTACCTTGGATGAGTTGATGATGAATTGAGAATACCAAGAATAGTCCAATAGAAGTGTTAAGGCCCTAAACAAACATCAATAATAAGTTAGAAAAGAAGTCGGGAAGATCGGATGTCATTTGAGTCAAAACTGACCAAGGTTGTTGTCAGCAACAACTTTGGTCGATGGTTTTGGTCGATGGTATCGACCAAAATGATCGACCAAAATAGTCCTCAGGTAGAATAGTGGATTTTGGGGATTTTGGTCCGAAATGAGTCTTCCGGTGTTCGGATCAATCTGAAACTTGGAGGCATACTTAACAACAGTAGTAGGACACTATAAATCAAGGAACTAACCCAATCCAATGGTCTAATTAAAAATCCCCAATTTGAGCTATCAAGTTCAAGTGATAAACATCATGGCATGAGTTGGAATTGATTGCATTAATGAGGAATAGCATGCAATAGCTAGAGGAACTAATAGAAATTCGATTGGAATCATATGGCAATGTTAAACATGAACATAATACACTTTATAGCTCAGTTTGATATCAAATGGTATGATGTTACTAGGTAAATCATGGAACACATATGCTAGGCATGAGATATAAGCATTAGCATCAATGCATGGCTAAGGGAATCATGGATTGAGCATGAGTAGGCACTTGGAGTGGTGGTTGCAAGGTTGCAGCACCATTCCAAATGTCCCATCAGCAAGATGACAATAGAAAAGAGTAGAAAATGGTAGGGTAGAGAGTGGAATGAAGAGTCATACCTTATTGAAGAAGATGAAGGCAAGAATCAATGATAAACTAAGTGTCTTTGATGAGATACCCTTCACACTAACCAAGGAGTTCCTTTGGGAAGCTCTCCCCACGTTCCCAGGTGAGAAAAATGATTGCAAAAGGCTCAAGGCTCGAGGTCATATTAAATAGAAAAGGAATATTCCATGGAATCATTAACTTGGCAGACTGGGACATTTTGGTCGATGGTCCTTGGTCGATGGTATTGACCAAAATGATCGACCAAAATGTTTTCAGCAGAAAACTCATGTTTAGAACAGCAACTTCAAGTAGGGATTTGAAAGGCTATACAAGGTCAAATTGAGTGAGGTTTTCTTCCACAATTCAATCAAGAAGTCTAGTTTCAGGGAATACCTTCGGATTGTGCACAGGAGGTCATTTGGTACATCAACCATATTAATCTTCTCCGATGCGCAGACTTTCCTTAAACACTGACAATGCATTTAAGCAAGGGGTATCATTGTCAATGTCCATGGGCTTGGTCTCCGAATCATGATCATCAATCAAGATGGTCCATAAATCTCTTCTTCCACCGCTTCGAGTCCTCGGACCTAAATACAACAGTGGATCCGGGTCAGGGTCAAGGTTAGAATAGGGCTGGATATTACATGTATGATCACTTCTCCCAATGAGTTAGAAATACCTCATGTGGTGCGACGGTTGGTAGTATCCTCGTATCAGGTGAATGTTGTTCCACGTGGAAGCCTTGATCAGCCTTCGAATTTTGAATTTGAAGCGCCGCTATCCCCTGACTGTTGATCCTTCATTTTGAGGAGTCCGAAAGCGTCTCTTCGATCCTGTCTCTTGATTACCTTGGGGTTTCAACCATCGCATCACACCTTGAGGCTATTTAAGCCCCTTAAAGGTACTTCACCCTTATCTTGTATCTGTAAAATTATTTCGTATGATAGATTTGCAAAACAACATTACGTCTTCTTTTGCTCTATTTTTGTCTCGAATCTTCATCTCTTCTTCTCCCTGAGTAAACTCCACAGTATTCATACTTTGGGTTTACTTATGATGGAAGTTCTGAACTGTTCATGCTTAATAGAGACCTAGGGTTTCCCCTTTTTCTGTATGTTGTAGGATCTTCGTACTGACACTACTTTTTTGTATTTCCAAGTGCCTCCCGAATTGATTTGAGCATTATTAGGGCGAATTCCTGTAAGAAAACTGCCCCAGTACCGACGAAGGTTGCTTCCTGTGAGGCGATTGCATCTGGTGAATCTTCTAAACGTAAGGAGACTGCTGTTGGTGAATCTTCAGATCAGATTCCCACAGTTTTTGCCGATGTTTCTCCTACGCTCCCTTTGCCTGAAGAAACCGTTTGGTCTTCCAAGGAGGATGTGTGGCTCCCTCCGCCGTTGTTTGTACTGTTGATGCCCCTACTGAAGACACCGTTCGGGATCCCCTGATGAAGACCATTCGGACATCTGAGGCAACTATGTTGGCATCTGATGAAGGTGCGGTCCCTGCAGGTGCTGCTTCTATTTCCAACTCTAAGGCTTGTTTGGCATCCTCCTCCTCCCTGTCTCTTGAGCTGGAGGATTTTGCCACCAGGAAACGCCCTAGGTTGGCGGATGATGTAGCTCATCCTTCTCTTGATGTAGCTCATCCTTCTTGTTCTTCGAGGAAGTCTGACTTGTCAAGCGAGTTTGACAAGGCATTAGAGTGGTGCACTGCTGTTCAAATGCCTGCTAAGAGCAGAGTCCTCTCCACCTGTCACATCCACCCAGCCGGTACCCCATTTGGAATACCCGGGTATGACCCAAAAACCAAAAGAACAATAACCCCCCCCCCCCCCCCCCCCCACCCCAACCCCCCACACCAATAAGTCTCCCCCCCACACAAAAAAGTTTAATCAACCCACCACCAAAACAAAAAAAAAAAAAAAAAAAAAAAAAAAAATCATAACATGAGTGCGGAAGATAAATCATAGATCCAATAATGAAAGAATGAATCATAAACGAATCGGAATAATAGACATAATCAGAGTATCAAACAGATAAGTAAAGTGAAGCAAAAATCCCACTTTACATCCAGCGGAAAAGTAGCTCTAAAGAATAAACTAGATAAAAGCTAATCCCAAGAGCAAGTACATTGGGTAACTAAATTATTCTCCACTTTGTAGACGACATCCTTGTAGGTGTAGATCTCATAAATAGCACAAGGACGCTTCCACTCAATGGTCGGACTAAGCATCGTACGGAGCATAACCACCCGTGGGATCTTCAGAGTAATTGTGGTAACCGCAATCACCTTCCCCGGAGATATGTCTCTTCGCCTTGCGCTTCCTCATAGGAACCGTCATAGTACTCAAGACTGCAGGATAGTCTAACAACATTGTACAATAAAGGAATGAGTTTCAAAGAAACTCGAAGAAGGCGCTTAAAATCCATAATAACACAAATGGTAGGATTCCGTAACAATCATAAATGCAATATGATATGAGACAAACAATGAATGAATGAATCTAACTCTATGTATGCTGGTCTCTATTGGCAGACATGCTTTAAGTCGTAGCACCGTACTTCTTTAGGAAAGTCCACTCACATCCTCAACCATTTAAGATATCTTGGATTCTCTCACGGATCATTTCACCGGTCTTGAGCAGCCGATTGGTAATGGGTCCTTCATCCCTCGAGACAAACCTTGGCAGGGGGTTAAGTCAACACACTCTCTCACAACCATTTGGTATAAGTACCGGCGCATGTCGTGGTAAAACCTAGCCAAATGCAAGTCTTCTACTTGGTTACATCAAGTCGATCCAGATACTTCCATTCCTCGTCCCCGACGATCCTTTCCGGTATCCTTCACACTAGAGTCCTCATAGTCCCTGACTACGGACTCACCAACCCTATTGATCATCCACATATGGTAAACGGGAAGCTCTCACGTCCTCTCACGGGTTGGTTACCGGTCTTAAGCGCCCGTGAGCCCAAGTCTAACCATATGCAACCCTACCAATAAATGGCCCCCACAATGTGATTCCCTGTCCTCTCACGGGTTGGTTACCGGTCTTGAGCGCCCATGAATCCCCATTGCTACCACGGGTCGTTCGGTCTCAATACCCCTCCGATTAGGGTCCCACATAACAGGACATCCTAGCCAAACACTACTAGACAATCCTATATATGTCATCCAACAGCTTTAGGAAGGTGTCCAGAGGGCATCTCCGGAAACATCCCATAATATTCCCGTAGTAGTCCAAGGACAGAAGTGTCAAAAGGACACCTCTCCTTTCCAAACCATACGTAAGCATACACATGCATCAATTCATATCATCACATATATGGTAACTCCATATATGGAAAGAAATCAATAATTACAATCACTTGTATAACATTGGTAAGTAAATCATACATGAATCAACTCAATATGAATAAGTAATGCTACCATAATCAAAGTTATGCAACAGTAGTATATCATTGTAAGAATCTAATTTAGGAAACATATTAATGATATTCAAATATAGAAACTAGATTCATGCTATCTATGTAATTAAGGAAATAACCATCCTTACCTTTTATAACTCGCAAAGGAATCCTAAGAAATCAAGTAAGATCTTGGCAAACTTGAGAAGAAGGTCCTAAACAAGTATATACAACATATTAGGAAAGATCCCTAGCAGAATATATATCAAAATATCCGAAATGCACCAATTCTGGAGTTGCCGTACTCATTGGTCGAGTGGATTGGTCGAGTGGTCCAACGACCAATCAGCCGACCAATGAAGACAGTAGCTTATAAAATCAGAGTTTTAAGATATGAAATCCGAATTTGGTGGTTCAAAAGGGTACTAATCAAGGGGTAGACTATATCAGTAGTATTCTAACATAAAGGGGACCTCAAAACACTAATCAAATCAAGGTATCAAGATCCAAATTAGGAAACAAAAAGTTACCATAAATAAATCAAACATGGATCTTGATGAATTTTGAAATAGAAAACAAGGACAAGAACTATAGGAGGATGGATCATTGCTTTCGGTAATGAAAACATGAAAACATACATAGGTCTTCATGGAAAAAGGCTTAGAAGCATAAATCTAAATAAGGAAATAAAACCTACCATATATGTAATTATCATGCATCATGAAGAACACATAGTAAGGTAGAAGAGAACAACTAGAATTCTATGGATTATGGATCATGGAAAGAAAAACACAACCATTAACCACTAACATGATCAATGAAAGAAGATCCAAAGAAATCGGAATTCAGATTAGAAGATTAACAGAGATTAAATCATGGTTTGATCATGAATCCTTCAAAAGCTTGCAATGATCATGGTTAAGATCATTGTTCTAGCCTTAAATCCTTAGGATGATCATGAGAACATGTTCAGAGATGTTTGCAACAGAGAATGCAGCATCTCTTCTACTGTCTCAACTCAAAAAGGAAAGAAAAACAAAGATGGAGGAGAAGAAGAGAGAGTAGACATACCTTTTGATGCAAAAAGAAGAGTTCCGACGAAGATCCGCCAAGAAAACTCCAAGGATGCAAGAGAGATGACTTGCAGAGGTCTTTGGTCTGCTCCAGAGGGTTTGGAGGCAGCAAATACGAAGTGGACTCGAGGTTAGACTTAAATAGAGCAAGAATCAACCTAATTGCCAAAGACAAGACCCATTGGTCGAGTGGATTGGTCGACGGCCCTGGGCCGACCAATCGCCGACCAATGCCGACAAAGAAGGCCAAAAAACAGGGAATTGAAGGTCCAGATCAAATCCAATCCTAAAGGGGTTTTGCACACAAGTCAAGTGACTTACCTAGTAGGTAGAAATGCCTTCAAACCAAGATAGAGAGCACTCCAAGTCCATCAACTAATTAGATCTTCATCAGATTCTGTTTCCATAAATAGAACCTCATCATCAACCTTCATGGATTCAAAGCCGACACCAAGTCCTCTACCGGGATGGCCCAAAGCTGACTTCTTACTTTACTTCGGGTCATCGGACCTACAAATAACAAGGTTTCCGGGTCAAGGTTAGGGCTGGGTTTCACATTCTCCCCCCTTAAAGAAATTTCGTCCCCGAAATTGAAAGCGTACTCGTGCTTCCAAAGAGGTAAGGAAACTTCTCCTTCATGTCTTCTTCCTTCTCCCAAGAAGCTTCTTCAGTGGGTATGGTTCTTCCACCGAATCTTCACCAAAGGAATGGCGCGATTCCGCAGCCGCTTGTCCTTCCTATCCAGGATTTCGGCCGGTTCTTCATCATAGGTCAAATCAGCACTAAGTCCTTCAGTGCTTGCTGCAAAATGTGTTCCGGATTCTCTATGTATTTTCGGAGCATCGAAATATGGAACACATTGTGCACACCAGCAAGAGACGGAGGTAATGCTAATCGATACGCAACAGGTCCAACCTTTTCCAAAATCTCGAAAGGTCCAATGTAACGAGGGCTAAGCTTTCCCTTAACATTGAATCTCATCACACCCTTCATTGGTGAGACCTTCGAAAGACTTTCTCTCCAACTTGAAATTCCAAATCGGTCCTTCTCTTATCAAGCATAAGATTTCTGTCTCGATCGGGCAGACTTAATCCTTTCTCTTATCATATCTACCATAGCACTTGTAGCTTCAATCATCTCAGACCTAAGACTTTTCTTTCAATTGCCTCACCCAAGACAAAGGTGTCCTACAAGTACTACCATACAAAGCCTTGAATGGAGCCATGCCTATTGTTGCTTGATAACCGTTGTTATAGGCAAACTCAACCAAAGCTAGGTGTTCATCCCAATTACCACCCATATCCATCACACAAGATCCGAGCATGTCTTCCAATGTCCGAATTGTCCGCTCGCATTGTCCATCGACCGTGGATGATGAGCTGTACTCAAGTTCAATTGGGTTCCCAAGGCCTTCGCAAACTATTCCAAAACCTTGAGGTGAACCTAGGATCACGATCCGAGACAATACTCAATGGCACACCATGCAGATCGAACCACATTATCCACATAAAGCCCGGCTAGCTTATCCGTAGTATGAGTGATCTTCATAGGAATGAAATGGGCTGATTTGGTCAACCTATCAACAATCACCCACACAGTTGTCATTGCCTTTACTTGTCCGAGGCAAGCTAGTCACAAAGTCCATGGAGATATCTTCCCACTTCCAACTAGGAATAGGAAGGGGTTGAAGTAATCCAGATGGAGGTTGTCGAACGGCTTTCACACGCTGGCAAGTCTCACACTTGGCAACAAAATCATCAACATCCGCCTTTAGACCAATCCACCAAAAATGTTCCTTCAAGTCCTTGTACATCTTGGTGCTTCCGGGTGTACAAAGAAAGACCGACCGGTGTGCTTCCTTCAATATTTCTTTCTTAACTTCTTCGCTTTGTGCACACACAGCCTTCCTCTAAACATCAAAGCACCATCCATGGATATACCAAAGTCGGGGTCCGACTCAGATTCGAAGAAATCTTCTCAACTTTGGTCAAAAACTCTTGATCGTAACTCCGCAGAGCAACAATCTTATCTCTAAGACCAGATCTTGCCGTCATGGCGTAAAGAATAAAATCAGAATTCTCGTGGACGATTTCCAAATCAAAACTCTCAATAGAAGACCACAATGGTAAACTCAAAGCATTCAAATCCAAAGTCTTCTTCCTGGTTCTTCCTACTAAGAGCATCAAGCAACAACATTTGCTTTCCCAGATGATACCGAATATCACAATCATAATCGGAGACGAGTTCCAACCATCTCCTTTGTCTCATGTTCAACTCCTTTTGGGTAAAGAAATATTTCAAACTCTTATGATCCGTGAAAATGGCAATCTTCTCACCGTAAAGATAATGTCTCCAAATCTTCAAAGCAAAGACAACGGCGGCAAGTTCTAGATCGTGAGTGGGGTAATTCCGCTCATAATCCTTCAATTGCCGAGAAGCATAGGCTACGACCTTGCCATGTTGCATCAAGACACAACCCAAACCAATCTTTGACGCATCGGTATAAACCGTCATACCACCGGAACTATCGTATAGTCAAAACCGGGGCACTTGTCAATCTATCTTTCAACTCTTGGAAATTCTTCTCACAAGCGTCGACCAAACAAACTTCTCTTCTTTCCCTGGTCAACTTAGTCATAGGAGCAGCCAACCGAGAAAAGTTCTCAATAAACCTTCGGTAGTAACCCGCCAATCCAAGAAAACTTCTTATTTCCGTTATCGACTTCGGTCTCTCCCAATCAGCCACAGCTTGGACCTTTTCAGATCGACACGAATACCTTCGGCTGAAACTACATGACCAAGGAAAACCACTCTCTTAAGCCGTAAATCACACTTGCTAAACTTAGCAAACAACTTCTTTTCCCGCAACCTTTGCAAAGTGAAACTTAGATGACTCGCATGCTCTTCTTCGCTCTTCGAATAGATCAAGATGTCATCAATGAAAACAATCACAAACTTATCAAGCACATCATGAAATACTCGGTTCATGAGGTCCATGAACACCGCAGAGCATTGGTCAATCCGAAGGGCATGACTCTAAACTCGTAGTGACCATACCGCGTTCGGAAAGCCGTCTTGAAGATATCACTAGACTTCACTTTCAATTGGTGATATCCGGACCTTAAGTCAATCTTCGAGAACACAATCGCACCCTTCAACCGATCGAAGAGATCATCGATTCTCGGGCAGCGGATATCTATTCTTGATAGTCAACTTATTCAACTCACGGTAGTCGATGCACAAGCGCATACTACCGTCTTTCTTCTTGACGAACAAGACCGGAGCTCCCCAAGGTGACACACTAGGCTGTACGAAACCTCTATCAATGAGCTCATTCAACTGATTTTGCAACTCTTTCAACTCAAAGAGGAGCCATCCTATACGGAGCTTTAGATACCGGAGCGGCACCAGGGACGAGATCAATAGAGAATTCGACATCTCTCGTCCGGGAGGCACTCCCGATAGGTCATCGTGGAAGACATCAACAAAGTCGCAGACAACTCGACTTCGTCGACTCTTTTCTCCACTATACCCTTGCCTTCAGCATGAAGCATCATCCACTAGGGCATAGACTTGCATCAAGCAGCATAAAGCACCTTCTTACAAACCCTTCTCTTTTCACCTTGAAATTCAAAGACCGGACTTCCACAAATATGGAACTGAATCTTCTTTGAGGAACAAAGGAACACAGCTTTGTGGGCTGTCAACCAATCAATTCCCAAAATAACATCGAAGTCCTTCATGTCAAGAATCACAAAATTGGCTTCCAAGTTCTTCTCACCAATCAACACAGGACATTTAGATAACCCCTTATCTAGTTTCACAACAGACCAAAGAGGTGTACTAATCAATAAACAACTAGACAACTTCTCGTGGATTAGGTTAGTCTTCTTGATGAATGCAGATGACATGAACGAATGAGATGCACCCGTATCAAATAAGACAAATGCAGAAATAGAAGCGACTAACAATGTACCCGTAATCACATCATGGCTTGGATCCCGCTCAAGATCGGAAATACCGAAAACTCTACCGGAGGGAGGAGCAGGAGCACTCTTCACCACCGGGGCAAGCGTTGGGCAGGTGCCGCTTCGGACAGCACGAGCAAAATGACCAGCTTGCTTGCAGAGAAGCAAACAGATTGCCGGATCCAACAGGGGTGGCTGCAACAGAGGGCTTCCGAACAAAAGGCCTTGCACTCGCACTTGCACTTGCACTTGCATTTGCTGGTGGTCGGTTTCCGCCATACCGTTTAAACCGGCCGGGCTGCTGAAAACCCGTGTTCCGACCTACACTCTTAGCCCGAAAGGTAGGAGTGGGGTAGGGTGTAGGTCTCACATAACGACGGTCATTGCGATCCACCAAACCAGAATTCCTTGATCGCCAAGGCTTTTGCACACGAGCACTTTCCTTCTCTCGTTTCTTCCAACTTCTTCGAGTTCTCGCACCACTTGAGCATAGCTCACTATAGGCCGGACCGTGAGATAAGCTTTATAATGGGTGGCGCAGTCCTTTGAAGAACTTCTTTGCTTTGGCGAGGTCTTCCTTCAAAGAGTCCGGAGCAAAGAAATGAAGCTCCTCGAACTTCGTTGGTACTCCAACACAGACAAAGTTCCTTGAGTCGAATCATAAACTCAGCTTCCTTTGCATCCTTCACCGCCCGGGAAAGTAGTTCATACAAAAAGCCTCTTTGAATAACTCCCAAGTTACAACTCCCGCATGCAAACCTTCCAAAACAGACGAGTGGAAATCCACCATGCATCAGCCTTCTTGTTGCAACTTCGCTCAAAGAAACAAAATCTTCTCGAGCTTCCGAGCATTGCAGATGCCGGAAAGCCTTCTCCAACTCACGAAGCCACTTGTTAGGAAACAAGGGGTCCTTGGTAACTCCAAGAAAAGTGGGTACTTGCATCTTCGTAAAACTCTCCATCAAAGTAGTATGAGGAGTTCCAACTAAACCTCCCGCATTCAGGATCGCGGCATGAGGATTCACATTAGCACCAGCCCGGGTCTCATTATGCAGAGTCATGAAACCCACCAACATCCGGTTGAATTGAGCCGCTTGTCGTCGCATCATATTGCCCATAATATTGGCAATATCTCTCGAAACTTCCAACATTCGGGGCACCAGGGATCTCATGAGTACCCCGATCAGCATTTGGTATCTCACCACCTCCATGAGGTACTTCACCACCTCCCCGAGGTATTTCACCACCTCCATGACCACCGGATTCACCACGCCCACTTCTCGTAGTAACCATTCTCGCAAAACCGAGAACATCAAAATACCGAATTTCAAGATTCAACATAAACCACAAGTCCAAATGATTTGAAAACTTAAATCATGCTCAAAAATATCCATATAGTCATCAAACAATATTCCATAAGGCAAAAATCACATTTTCCAAAAATTCAACAGCAAATGAGGTCACCGTGACCATTGGTCGAGTGGTTGGTCGAGTGACCCGACCGACCAATCGCCGACCAATGAAGACAGTAATGCGAAAATTCGCATTATAAGCCTCATTTCCACATTCCAACCTCATTCTAACTTCTTCCAAAGGTGAGAGAGCTCTAGGGAAAATATCCAAGAGTTCCCACAAGTGTTCTTGAGGTGATTTAGTGCTTCAACAACAACACCACAACACACCATCTTCATAAACAAGGTAAATCTCTCATTCTTTCTTCCATTTTCATCTTCTCATGCTTGCATTTCAACAAAACCATGCTTTACTTGTATCCAATGCTAGAAATCATGCTTAGGAATGCTTAGAAACATATTCCCTAGGTTTTAAACACAATGACATGCATAGACAACAAGTTTTAACACATTTGGTGCTCATCTCGCAAAGTTTTATACCGAAATCGATATCTTTAGAAAAATTTCGTTTTCTCTCAAACCGCTTGAAATTTTCGCACGAGATCAAATGCTACATGCTCAAGATGACATTGTAGATAGGTCCATACAATTTGATTTAACCAATTTCAACTTTTCAAAAATCCAATTTTGACCTAAATTGCAAAATCCCCAAATTTCCTTCTTGCTGAATTTTTCGCTTTAATCCATGTTTTCGATCGATTTTCATCAAAACAACTTCATAGACATGAAATTCCAAGTATTGTGCACATGCTAGTATGTTCAAATCAAATTTCCCCCAAATTTGAAATTTTCCGAAAAATTACGAAAATACCCTTTTGGCTCAAATCTTGAAATAGCACTAATTGGAAATGTCTCTTGTCTCTTCCACAGATACATCATGCAGAGGGGAGGACGAGGAGGAGGTAGAGGTCGAGGTCGCATCGTAGGTGCTCTTAGGGGCAGAGGTCAGGTTCCTTTCGAGCCTAGAGAGGAGGTTAGGAGACCGGACCTATTTGACACACCTCAGGCCGAGTTTCTGTACGAGGCCTACTTCAGCTATTGTAACATCGAGATGGGGCGTCTACTTCACTTACGCCAGCTCAGAGCCTTTAGGATCCGGCAGAGGTTCGACACTTTACTGCTGGACTCACCTCTTCACCGAGGATTTGCCGGAGATACCCGGAGCTAGTGAGGTTGTTCTTCAAAGCAACCTTACTTACACAGAGGAGGCTCGGGGCCGTGGGACATCCACTCGTACTTGTCCTCGGGGAGCAGTGGTCCTTCGACTCGGATTCGCTTCTCTACCCGGACACCGGCCGAGATCTTGCAGTGTCCCTTACTATCCACAAGAAGGTGTGTGGATACCGCAGGAGCAGATCCGGGACAGCCATCCGATGCCGTACGAGCTTCGCGAGATATGCTCTACGCTATGGGATAGCCGCCGATGCTTCACACCGTGGACTAGCGGACGGATGACGGGTTCGCACGTATTATCGGTCGCATAGTCGGCCGAAACATCATGCCGAAAGCCGGACATCACCATCGGGTCACAGTTGATGGAGGCCTTGGTCATTTACCGCATCTACATGGGCTTCGAGATCGATCTCTCCTACATCATTCAGCAGGTCATGCCGGACTTAGTTCTCGCGGCCTAGCATGCGGAACCTTTGCTATGGGAGGCTTCGACTTTGATCTTCGGGCATTTCGGGGTGAGTTTCGAGGATACTCCGATGGACACTAGATCACAGTGGATACCCCATTGGGACTCGGACCATTCGACGATGAGACTACATCGCTAGAGAGATCTCCCGGTCCAGTAGGGTGAGGATGATGATGAATCGAGGATGAGGATCAGGGATCGAGGATGGAGGAGAGGATATCGGTCCCGATAGTGATGATCAGGCCGGAGATGATACAGATATGCGCGAGGCCGAGCCTCGTGCATCACGAGTTTCCTTCATCACACTTCGAGGCAGGTGGCCCTTCACATGCGGTTCCGGAGACTTCAGATCTTGGTGCACAGATGAGATCGATGACTTCCATGCTAGAGAGGATGGAGGTCGGACAGAGCAGATGTACGAGAGGATGGAGTCTCGACAGACAGATAGAGCATCGGGTGACTCAGCCTAGCAGAGGAGTTCGGAGCATATAGAGATCGAGTAGATCACCTAGATAGACCGTACCTTAGGATTTTCCATTTATGCATTTCAGATGTAATCATTGTAAAAACTTTTGAAATTAATGAAGTTCATTTTGTTTCTCTTTAATTATTGTATGTTATGCACTTTTCTTTTCCTTGCATTAGTGACATTTGTTCAAGTATAATTATGGTATGTTATTCGTAAATGTTCGTTATGCCTCAAAGTTCAAGTTTCTAATTCGTGTTCTATTATTCACTTCTAAGAGTAGAAGAGTCATTTCAGATCAATGACTCAGAATGTTCAGTTGTTGTCTTTTGTGGTTAGGATCTCCTCGAACCTTGGGCTCGATACCAATCAGTCACGCCCTCCCAGCCGGTACCCTATCCGGCATACCCGAGAGTGTGATCCACAGCCCGAAGATCGGGTATCGAGTGATCAACCTCCCACATAAACAATAACATAATCATGAACAATCATAACATGAGTGCGGAAGATAAATCATAGATCCAATAATGAAAGAATGAATCATAAACGAATCGGAATAATAGACATAATCGTAGTATCAAATGTATAAGTAAAGTGAAGCAAAAATCCCACTTTACATCCAAATGGAAAAGTAGCTCTAAAGAATAAACTAGATAAAAGCTAATCCCAAGTAGCAAGTACATTGGGTAACTAAATTATTCTCCACTTTGTAGACGACATCCTTGTAGGTGTAGATCTCATAAATAGCACAAGGACGCTTCCACTCAATGGTCGGACTAAGCATCGTACGGAGCATAACCACCCGTGGGATCTTCGTAGTAATTGTGGTAACCGCAATCACCTTCCCCGGAGATATGTCTCTTCGCCTTGCGCTTCCTCATAGGAACCGTCATAGTACTCAAGACTGGCAGGATAGTCTAACAACATTGTACAATAAAGGAATGAGTTTCAAAGAAACTCGAAGAAGGCGCTTAAAATCCATAATAACACAAATGGCAGGATTCCGTAACAATCATAAATGCAATATGATATGAGACAAACAATGAATGAATGAATCTAACTCTATGTATGCTGGTCTCTATTGGCAGACATGCTTTAAGTCGTAGCACCGTACTTCTTTAGGAAAGTCCACTCACATCCTCAACCATTTAAGATATCTTGGATTCTCTCACGGATCATTTCACCGGTCTTGAGCAGCCGATTGGTAATGGGTCCTTCATCCCTCGAGACAAACCTTGGCAGGGGGTTAAGTCAACACACTCTCTCACAACCATTTGGTATAAGTACGGCGCATGTCGTGGTAAAACCTAGCCAAATGCAAGTCTTCTACTTGGTTACATCAAGTCGATCCAGATACTTCCATTCCTCGTCCCCGACGATCCTTTCCGGTATCCTTCACACTAGAGTCCTCATAGTCCCTGACTACGGACTCACCAACCCTATTGATCATCCACATATGGTAAACGGGAAGCTCTCACGTCCTCTCACGGGTTGGTTACCGGTCTTAAGCGCCCGTGAGCCCAAGTCTAACCATATGCAACCCTACCAATAAATGGCCCCCACAATGTGATTCCCTGTCCTCTCACGGGTTGGTTACCGGTCTTGAGCGCCCATGAATCCCCATTGCTACCACGGGTCGTTCGGTCTCAATACCCCTCCGATTAGGGTCCGACATAACAGACATCCTAGCCAAACACTACTAGACAATCCTATATATGTCATCCAACAGCTTTAGGAAGGTGTCCAGAGGGCATCTCCGGAAACATCCCATAATATTCCCGTAGTAGTCCAAGGACAGAAGTGTCAAAAGGACACCTCTCCTTTCCAAACCATACGTAAGCATACACATGCATCAATTCATATCATCACATATATGGTAACTCCATATATGGAAAGAAATCAATAATTACAATCACTTGTATAACATTGGTAAGTAAATCATACATGAATCAACTCAATATGAATAAGTAATGCTACCGTAATCAAAGTTATGCAACAAGTAGTATATCATTGTAAGAATCTAATTTAGGAAACATATTAATGATATTCAAATATAGAAACTAGATTCATGCTATCTATGTAATTAAGGAAATAACCATCCTTACCTTTTATAACTCGCAAAGGAATCCTAAGAAATCAAGTAAGATCTTGGCAAACTTGAGAAGAAGGTCCTAAACAAGTATATACAACATATTAGGAAAGATCCCTAGCAGAATATATATCAAAATATCCGAAACGCACCAATTCTCGGAGTTGCTGTACTCATTGGTCGAGTGGATTGGTCGAGTGGTCCAACGACCAATCAGTCGACCAATGAAGACAAGAGCTTATAAAATCAGAGTTTTAAGATATGAAATCCGAATTTGGTGGTTCAAAAGGGTACTAATCAAGGGGTAGACTATATCAGTAGTATTCTAACATAAAGGGGACCTCAAAACACTAATCAAATCAAGGTATCAAGATCCAAATTAGGAAACAAAAAGTTACCATAAATAAATCAAACATGGATCTTGATGAATTTTGAAATAGAAAACAAGGACAAGAACTATAGGAGGATGGATCATTGCTTTCGGTAATGAAAACATGAAAACATACATAGGTCTTCATGGAAAAAGGCTTAGAAGCATAAATCTAAATAAGGAAATAAAACCTACCATATATGTAATTATCATGCATCATGAAGAACACATAGTAAGGTAGAAGAGAACAACTAGAATTCTATGGATTATGGATCATGGAAAGAAAACACAACCATTAACCACTAACATGATCAATGAAAGAAGATCCAAAGAAATCGGAATTCAGATTAGAAGATTAACAGAGATTAAATCATGGTTTGATCATGAATCCTTCAAAAGCTTGCAATGATCATGGTTAAGATCATTGTTCTAGCCTTAAATCCTTAGGATGATCATGAGAACATGTTCAGAGATGTTTGCAACAGAGAATGCAGCATCTCTTCTACTGTCTCAACTCAAAAAGGAAAGAAAAACAAAGATGGAGGAGAAGAAGAGAGAGTAGACATACCTTTTGATGCAAAAAGAAGAGTTCCGACGAAGATCCGCCAAGAAAACTCCAAGGATGCAAGAGAGATGACTTGCAGAGGTCTTTGGTCTGCTCCGCAGGGTTTGGAGGCAGCAAATACGAAGTGGACTCGAGGTTAGACTTAAATAGAGCAAGAATCAACCTAATTGCCAAAGACAAGACCCATTGGTCGAGTGGATTGGTCGACCGGCCCGCCGACCAATCGCCGACCAATGCCGACAAAGAAGGCCAAAACAGGGAATTGAAGGTCCAGATCAAATCCAATCCTAAAGGGGTTTTGCACACAAGTCAAGTGACTTACCTAGTAGGTAGAAATGCCTTCAAACCAAGATAGAGAGCACTCCAAGTCCATCAACTAATTAGATCTTCATCAGGATTCTGTTTCCATAAATAGAACCTCATCATCAACCTTCATGGATTCAAAGCCAGACACCAAGTCCTCTACTGGGATGGCCCAAAGCTGACTTCTTACTTTACTTCGGGTCATCGGACCTACAAATAACAAGGTTTCCGGGTCAAGGTTAGGGCTGGGTTTCACAAATGATCTGAGGTCCATGCCTCCCACATACACGGTAACACAATCATGAACAATAATAATCAATGGTAAAAACAGCTAATACTAAGTATCATGAATAAGATAAGATTAACTAAATCAGAGTGCGGAATATAGATAATAATACGGTGTGATCAAAATCATAAAGGGTGAGAAGGTGTGGTAGCCACCCTCTTAGAGCAGCGGAAAAGAAGTAAATCAAGTTAGTTACATATCCAAGTGTCACCAGAATAATTCAAATACAAGTTAATTACAAAATCCAAGGTTCCACAAATACACCAGGGGAATGGGGCACTATGCTTGTCACGCCCTCCCAGCCGGTACCCTATCTGGCATGCCCCCCCCCCAAGAGTGTGATCCCCCCACCAAAAACGGAACGCCGGAACAACCCCCCCCAAAAAAAAAAAAAAAAAAAAGAACAATCATAACATGAGTGCGGAAGATAAATCATAGATTCAATAAAGAAAGAATGAATCATAACTGAATCAGAATAATAGATATAATCAGAGTATCAAATAGATAAGTAAAGCGAAACAAAATCCCACTTTACATCCAGCGGAAAAGTAGCTCTAAAAGAATAAACTAGACAAAACCTAATCCCAGTAACAAGTACATTGGGTAACTAAATTATTCTCCACTTTATAGACAACATCCTTGTAGGTGTAAATCTCATAAATAGCACAAGGACGCTTCCACTCAATGGTCGGACTAAGCATCGTACGGAGCATAACCACTCGCGGGATCTTCGAGTAATTGTGGTAACCGCAATCACCTTCCCCGGAGATATGCCTCTTCGCCTTGCGCTTCTTCATGGGGACCGTCATAGTACTCAAGACTGCAGGATAGTCTAACAACATTGTACAATAAAGGAATGAGTTTCAAAGAAACTCAAGAAGGCGCTTAAAATCCATAATAACATAAATGGCAGGATTCCGAACAAACATAAATGCAATATGATATGAGACAAACAATGAATGAATGAATCTAACTCTATGGATGCTGGTCTCTATTGGCAGACATGCTTTAAGCCATAGCACCGTACTTCTTTAGGAAAGTCCACTCACATCCTCAACCATTTAAGATATCTTGGATTCTCTCACGGATCATTTCACCGGTCTTGAGCAGCCGATTGGTAATGGGTCCTTCATCCCTCGAGGACAAACCTTGGCAGGGGGTTAAGTCAACACACTCTCTCACAACCATTTGGTATAAGTACCGGCGCATGTCGTGGTAAAACCTAGCCAAATGCAAGTCTTCTACTTAGTTACATCAAGTCGGATCCAGATACTTCCATTCCTCGTCCCCGACGATCCTTTCCGGTATCCTTCACACTAGAGTCAGCGTATCCTATGGCACCAACCAACTCGGACTACGGACTCATCAACCCTATTGATCATCCACATATGGTAAACGGGAAGCTCTCACGTCCTCTCACGGGTTGGTTACCGGTCTTAAGCACCCGTGAGCCCAAGTCTAACCATATGCAACCCTACCAATAAATGGCCCCCACAATGTGATTCCTGTCCTCTCACGGGTTGGTTACCGGTCTTGAGCGCCCATGAATCCCCATTGCTACCACGGGTCGTTCGGTCTCAATACCCCTCCGATTAGGGTCCGACATAACAGGACATCCTAGCCAAACACTACTAGACAATCCTAGATATGTCATCCAACAGCTTTAGGAAGGTGTCCAGAGGGCATCTCCCGGAAACATCCCATAATATTCCCGTAGTAGTCCAAGGACAGTAGTGTCGAAAGGACACCTCTCCTTTCCAAACCATACTTAAGCATACACATGCATCAATTCATATCATCACATATATGGTAACTTCATATATGGAAAGAAATCAATAATTACAATCACTTGTATAACATCGGTAAGTAAATCATACATGAATCAATTCAATATGAATAAGTAATGCTACCGTAATCAAAGCTATGCAACAGTAGTATATCATTGTAAGAATCTAATTTAGGAAACATATTAATGATATTCAAATATAGAAACTAGATTCATGCTATCTATGTAATTAAGGAAATAACCATCCTTACCTTTTATAACTCGCAAAGGAATCCTAAGAAATCAAGTAAGATCTTGGCAAACTTGAGAAGAAGGTCCTAAACAAGTATATACAACATATTAGGAAAGATCCCTAACAGCGAAAAGATATCAAAACATCCGAAACGGACCAAATCTGGAGTTGTCTGTACTCATTGGTCGAGTGGATTGGTCGAGTGGTCCATCGACCAATCAGTCGACCAATGCAGACAAAGAGCCTATAAAATCGGAGTTTTAAGATATGGAATCCGAATTTGGTGGTTCAAAAGGGTACTAATCAAGGGGTAGACTACATCAGTAGTATTCTAACATATAGGGGACCTCAAAACACTAATCAACTCAAGGTATCAAGATCCAAATTAGGAAACAAAAAGTTACCATAATTAACTCAAACATGGATCTTGATGAATTTGAAATAGAAAACAAAGACAAGAGCAATAGGAGGATGGATCATTGCTTTCGGTAATGAAAACATGAAAACATACATAGATCTTCATGGAATAAGGCTTAGAAGCATAAATCTAAATAAGGAAATAAAACCTACCATATATGTAACTATCATGCATCATGAAGAACACATAGTATGGTAGAAGAGAACATCTAGAAATCTATAGATTATGGATCATGGAAAGAAAACACAGGAATTACTACTAACATGATCAACAAAAGAAGATCCAAAGAGATCAGAATTCAGATTAGAAGTTTAACAGAGATTAAATCGTGGTTTGATCATGAATCCTTCAAATGCTTGCAATGATCATGGTTAAGATCATTGTTCTAGCCTTAAATCCTTAGGATGATCATGAGAACATGTTCAGAGATGTTTGCAACAGAGGATGCAGCATCTCTTCTACTGTCTCAACTCAAAAAGGAAAGAAAAACAAAGATGGAGGAGAAGAAGAGAGAGTAGACATACCTTTTGATGCAAAAAGAAGAGTTCCGACGAAGATCCGTCAAGAAAACACCAAGGATGCAAGAGAGATGACTTGCAGAGGTCTTTGGTCCGTTCCGAGGGTTTGGAGGCAGCAAATACGAAGTGGACTCGAGGTTGGACTTAAATAGAGCAAGAACAACCTAATTGCCAAAGACAAGACTCATTGGTCGAGTGGATTGGTCGACGGCCCGCCGATCACCCCCCAAACCCAGACAAAGCAAAAGGACAGAAAGGAGGAACGGGCCCAGCCCAAACCAACCCAAAAGGTTTCCCACACCAAAAACCAGCCAACACACAAAAAAACAACCAAACAAACCCAAAAAAAACAACAAACCAACCCCAAACAAAAAACAACAAAACAAAACACCTTCTCCCTCCTAAATAGAACCTCATCATCAACTTTCATGGATTCAAAGCCAGACACCAAGTCCTCTACTGGGATGGCCCAAAGCTGACTTCTTACTTTACTTCGGGTCATCGGACCTACAAATAACAAGGTTTCCGGGTCAAGGTTAGGGCTGGGTTTCACAATGCTAGGGTTTCTTCTATACTAATGGTAGTCTCCTCAACAGTACGGATGAAGTAAACCCAACGCTGCCGCTCCCGCAAAACTGTGGGGCTAACCCTGGTGCGGATGGTAATCCTCCTCGGCTCCAATATACGGATCCTCACCGACGCCACTACCCGGAGGGTAGTATGTGGAATCATAGTCCGCCTCATAGGAGGTGCCATCGTAATCTTCGATACCTGGAATGTAATCTAAAACATTTGCACAAAAAGGAATGAGTTCGAAGAACTCAGCAAGGAAGTTATTCCATAATTAGAAATCATACACATTCAGAACATATAATAATGCAATGCGATATGGAACATATGATGCAGATATGAGCCTAACTCTATGAATGCTGGTCTCTAGGGTAGACAAGCTTTAAGTCATAGCACCGTACTTCTCTGGGTCGTCAGTCACTCTCCCATTTCCATATCTTGGGAATGCCCGGGGAAGATCGGTAAAGTCATCAAAAAGCCGTGGTAAGGGGAATCGGTCACCACTCTCTCACATCACCATTTGGTCAAGTACTGGCGCATGTCACAATAAAGCCTAGCCCAATGCAAGTCATCTACTCAGTCGGTCAAGTCAGATTCAGATACGTCCATTCATCGCCCCCGGCGATCCTTTCCAGTATCCTTCACACTAGAGTTAGCGAAATCCCGGATTTCGGACTCATCAACCCTATTGGTCATCCACATATAGTAAACGGGAAGCTCTCACGTCCTCTCATGGATTGGTTACCGGTCTCGAGCGCCCGTGAGCCCAAGTCTATCCGTATGCAACTCTACCAATAAATGGCCCCTTTCAGGTATCCGTAGCATGGTTTATGTCCCCTACCGGATTGGCTACCGGCCTAGAGCGTCCATCCAACCATACACTACCACGGGTTGTTCGGTCTCAATGCCCTTCCGATTCGGGTTTGACACGACAACGATGAACCTAGCCACACAACTAGACAATCCTATGTATGTCATCGAATAACTCGGGAGAGTGTCAATAGGCACCATCGGAGAACATCCCATACTATTCCCTCCGATGCCCAAGGACAGAAGTGTCAGTAGGACACCCCCAAATCCCAAGTCATACGTAAGCAATCACACATCCAATCTCATCATTTCTCATGCATCCAATGCATATTCATAATAGTAATCAAATCATGATATTGAAACGAATCATTATAAACATAAGCAAATCAAAATGATAAAGTAACACAACAAGAGTATAAAGATTTAAATGCTACTGTTCTAACACATATGTAACAGTCTCATAATGATTGAAAGGAAATTTAGAGATTTCATTCTTTAAATGAAGCACAGTTCAATATTTGATGACTTATATGTTTATGGATATAACCATCCTTACCTTGGATGAGTTGATGATGAATTGAGAATACCAAGAATAGTCCAATAGAATTGTTAAGGCCCTAAACAAACATCAATAATAAGTTAGAAAAGAAGTCGGGAAGATCGGATGTCATTTGGGTCAAAACTGACCAAGGTTGCTGTCAGCAACAACTTTGGTCGATGGTCTTGGTCGATGGTATCGACCAAAAGGATCGACCAAAATTGTCCTTGGGGCAGAATAGTGGATTTTGGGGATTTTGGTCCGAAATGAGTCTTCCGGTGTTCGGATCAATCTGAAACTTGGAGGCATACTTAACAACAGTAGTAGGACACTATAAATCAAGGAACTAACCCAATCCAATGGTCTAATTAAAAATCCCCAATTTGAGCTATTAAGTTCAAGTGATAAACATCATGGCATGAGTTGGAATTGATTGCATTGCTGAGGAATAGCATGCAATAGTTAGAGGAACAAATAGAAATTCGATTGGAATCATATGGCAATGTTAAACATAAACATAATACACTCTATAGCTCAGTTTGATATCAAATGGTATGATGTTAATAGGTAAATCATGGAATACATATGCTAGGCATGAGATATAAGCATAGCATCAATGAATAGCTAAGGAAATCATGGATTGAGCATGAGTAGGCACTTGGAGTGGTGGTTGCAGGGTTGCAGCACCATTCCCAATGTCTCATTAGCAAGGTGGCAATAGAAAAGAGTAGAAAATGGTAGGGTAGAGAGTGGAATGAGGAGTCATACCTTAGTGGGGAAGATGAAGACAAGAATCAATGATAAACTAAGTGTCTTTGATGAGATACCTTTCACACTAACCAAGGAGCTGCTTTGGGAAGCTCTCCCCACGTTCCCATATGAGAAAAATGATTGCAAAAGGCTCAAGGCTCGAGGTCATATTAAATAGAAAAGGAATATTCCATGGAATCATTAACTTGGCAGACTGGGATATTTTGGTCGATGGTCCTTGGTCGATGGTATCGACCAAAATATTTTCAGCAGAAAACTCAGGTTTAGAACAGCAACTTCAAGTAGGGATTTGAAAGGCTATACAAGGTCAAATTGAGTGAGGTTTTCTTCCACAATTCAATCAAGAAGTCTAGTTTCGGGGAATACCTTCGGATTGTGCACAGGAGGTCATTTGGTACATCAACCATATTAATCTTCTCCGATGCGCAGACTTTCCTTAAACACTGACAATGCATTTAAGCAAGGGGTATCATTGTCAATGTCCATGGGCTCGGTCTCCGAATCATGATCATCAATCAGAATGGTCCATAAATCTCTTCTTCCAACGCTTCGTGTCTTCGGACCTGAATACAACAGTGGATCCGGGTCAGGGTCAAGGTTAGAATAGGGCTGGATATTACACCACCATTCCACACAGTGACTTTATGAAGTCACTGGTGATGTAAGTTTTTCTTCATTTCTTTTTTTGTTCTGAAGATTTTTCTTTTGCTCATAACTAACTCGGAGTTTTTGCAGGAGTCTTCTTGGTAACTTCCACAACCAAGTGGAAGCAGCCTCTAGACTCAGTAGACTAAGTGATGAAGTTTCCAAGCCTCGGGAAGACTCCAAAGCCAAAGACGCAGAAATTGCTCATCTTGGAAACTTAGTGTGAAACCCAGCCCTAACCTTGACCCGGAAACCTTGTTGTTTGTAGGTCCAACGACCCGAAGTAAAGTAAGAAGTCAGCTTTGGGCCATCCCAGTAGAGGACTTGGTGTCTGGCTTTGAATCCATGAAAGTTGATGATGAGGTTCTATTTATGGAAACTGAATCCTGATGAAGATCTAATTAGTTGATGGACTTGGAGTGCTCTCTATCTTGGTTTGAAGGCATTTCTACCTATTAGGTAAGTCACTTGACTTGTGTGCAAAACCCCTTTAGGTTTGGATTTGATCTGGACCTTCAATTCCCTGTTTTGGCCTTTTTGTCGGCATTGGTCGACCGATTGGTCGACCTGGGCGATCGACCAATCCACTCGACCAATGAGTCTGTCTTTGGCAATTAGGTTGATTCTTGCTCTATTTAAGTCCAACCTCGAGTCCACTTCGTATTTGCTGCCTCCAAACCCTCGGAACGAACCAAAGACCTCTGCAAGTCATCTCTCTTGCATCCTTGGTGTTTTCTTGACGGATCTTCGTCGGAACTCTTCTTTTTGCATCAAAAGGTATGTCTACTCTCTCTTCTTCTCCTCCATCTTTGTTTTTCTTTCCTTTTTGAGTTGACACAGTAGAAGAGATGCTGCATCCTCTGTTGCAAACATCTCTGAACATGTTCTCATGATCATCCTAAGGATTTAAGGCTAGAACAATGATCTTAACCATGATCATTGCAAGCTTTTGAAGGATTCATGATCAAACCATGATTTAATCTCTGTTAATCTTCTAATCTGAATTCCGATCTCTTTGGATCTTCTTTCATTGATCATGTTAGTGGTTAATGGTTGTGTTTTCTTTCCATGATCCATAATCCATAGAATTCTAGTTGTTCTCTTCTACCTTACTATGTGTTCTTCATGATGCATGATAGTTACATATATGGTAGGTTTTATTTCCTTATTTAGATTTATGCTTCTAAGCCTTATTCCATGAAGACCTATGCATGTTTTCATGTTTTCATTACCGAAAGCAATGATCCATCCTCCTATAGTTCTTGTCCTTGTTTTCTATTTCAAATTCATCAAGATCCATGTTTGAGTTAATTATGGTAACTTTTTGTTTCCTAATTTGGATCTTGATACCTTGATTTGATTAGTGTTTTGAGATCCCCTATATGCTAGAATACTACTGATGTAGTCTACCCCTTGATTAGTACCCTTTTGAACCACCAAATTCGGATTTCATATCTTAAAACTCTGATTTTATAGGCTACTGTCTGCATTGGTCGACTGATTGGTCGACTGGACCACTCGACCAATCCACTCGACCAATGAGTACAGCAACTCCGAATTGGTCGTGCTTCGGATGTTTTGATATATTTTCTGTTAGGGATCTTTCCTAATATGTTGTATATACTTGTTTAGGACCTTCTTCTCAAGTTTGCCAAGATCTTACTTGATTTCTTGGGATCCTTTTGCGAGTTATAAAAGGTAAGGATGGTTATTTCCTTAATTACATAGATAGCATGAATCTAGTTTCTATATTTGAATATCATGAATATGTTTCCTAAATTAGATTCTTACAATGATATACTACTGTTGCATAACTTTGATTACAGTAGCATTACTTATTCATATTGAATTGATTCATGTATGATTTACTTACCAATGTTATACAAGTGATTGTAATACTGATTTCTTTCCATATATGTAGTTACCATATATGTGATGATATGAATTGATGCATGTGTATGCTTACGTATGGTTTGGAAAGGAGAGGTGTCCTTTCGACACTTCTGTCCTTGGACTACTACGGGAATATTATGGGATGTTTCCGGAGATGCCCTCTGGACACCTTCCTAAACTGTTGGATGACATATCTAGGATTGTCTAGTAGTGTTTGGCTAGGATGTCCTGTTATGTCAGACCCTAATCGGAGGGGTATTGAGACCGAACGACCCGTGGTAGCAATGGGGATTCATGGGCGCTCAAGACCGGTAACCAACCCGTGAGAGGACAGGAATCACATTGTGGGGGCCATTTATTGGTAGGGTTGCATATGGTTAGACTTGGGCTCCCGGGCGCTTAAGACCGGTAACCAACCCGTGAGAGGACGTGAGAGCTTCCCGTTTATCATATGTGGATGATCAATAGGGTTGATGAGTCCGTAGTCCGAGTTGGTCGGTGCCATAGGATACGCACGACTCTAGTGTGAAGGATACCGGAAAGGATCGTCGGGGACGAGGAATGGAAGTATCCTGGATCTGACTTGATGTAACCAAGTAGAAGACTTGCATTTGGCTAGGTTTTACCCTGACATGCGCCAGTACTTATACCAAATGGTTGTGAGAGAGTGTGTTGACTTAACCCCCTGCCAAGGTTTGTCCTGAGGGATGAAGGACCCATTACCAATCGGCTGCTCAAGACCGGTGAAATGATCCGTGAGAGAATCCAAGATATCTTAAATGGTTGAGGATGTGAGTGGACTTTCCTAAAGAAGTACGGTGCTATGACTTAAAGCATGTCTGCCAATAGAGACCAGCATCCATAGAGTTAGATTCATTCATTCACTGTTTGTCTCATATCATATTGCATTTATGTTTGTTCTGGAATCCTGCCATTTATGTTATTATGGATTTTAATCGCCTTCTTGGGTTTCTTTGAAACTCATTCCTTTATTGTACAATGTTGTTAGACTATCCTGCAGTACCGAGTATTATGACGGTCCCTATGAAGAAGCGCAAGGCGAAGAGACATATCTCCGGGGAAGGTGATTGCGGTTACCACAATTACTCTGAAGATCCCGCGAGTGGTTATGCTCCGTACGATGCTTAGTCCGACCATTGAGTGGAAGCGTCCTTGTGCTATTTATGAGATTTACACCTACAAGGATGTCGTCTATAAAGTGGAGAATAATTTAGTTACCCAATGTACTTGTTACTGGGATTAGATTTTGTCTAGTTTATTCTTTAGAGCTACTTTTCCGCTGGATGTAAAGTGGGATTTTTGCTTCACTTTACTTATCTGTTTGATACTCTGATTATATCTATTATTCTGATTCGTTTATGATTCATTCTTTCATTATTGGATCTATGATTTATCTTCCGCACACTTGTTATGATTGTTCATGATTATGTTATTGTTTATGTGGGAGGTTGATCACTTGATACCTGATCTTCGGGCTGTGGATCACACTCTCGGGTATGCCAGATAGGGTACTGGCTGGGAGGGCGTGACACTTAGCTTGGGAAGTTGCAAGGGAGAAAAATTCCGTTATCGAACGTCTCCATTCTGATTTGGATGATGCCAGGGAGAAGATCCGGCGGCTGGAACGAGAAGCAGGAAGGTCAGGGGCGGAAGGATCTAAAGCATTACCCCAAAGGCAAGCTGTTATTCCTTTGCCCGAATCCCTTCCAACTGATGTTCGCAGAGCTTGCATCTTCAAGTATTTGCACAGTAAGCCTTTTGTTGACATGCTGAATGCTTATAACTTGCAGGCATACCGGGATGGAGAAAACGAAGTATGGGAATTAATATTAAGGAGAAATCCTTATTTCAACATGACTCCCTACAGCGCCAATTGTCATCCTGAAGTGTTTGCAAAGCTGGGTCTCCCTCTCCCTGACTGGTCCAAGGATACGATTGATCTTCCTCCTCTAGATCCAGATATCATGCATTATCTCAATGATTCCCCTCCTTATGCTCCTCTCCAAGGATTCACTAATAAAGAGCTTGCCTTGAATGCAGGTTTGATCAACGATCAGGCTTCTTCCGATCAAGCTGGATAAAGAGTATGGAATTGCAGAGGATTTTGATAACATGCTTTTTCCCGACACTGTTCTTCTTCTTCTTCTTGAATCTATGTTGCTTCTTGACTCTGTGTTACTTCTGGCAAAGCTCCTTCGATCTTGTTTAACTTCTTAATGATCACCGATGATGACTTTCTTTTTTGACCGAGCGAAGATTTTATCCCAACACTTGTTGTCCCATATGAATGCTTGATGTAAAGGTTGGCCTCTTCTTGTCGTTTAAAGAAATAAAGAATTGAACTTCATCTTTGAACTTTGCCAGTCACTTGAGTCATTGTTGCAGTAGGTCTTATAATGCCTTTAATTAGAGATTTCCCTAGAAATTCAATAAGTCCGAGAAGGAACTCACTCGGGTTTTAAACCGATGCCTTGTAAAAGGACCCACACGGGTTTTAAACCGATTCCTTTACTTAAGAATTTCCGGAGAAATTCAATAAGTCTGAGAAGGAACTCACTCGGGTTTTAAACCGATGCCTTTACTTAAGAATTTCCGGAGAAATTCAATAAGTCTGAGAAGGAACTCACTCGGGTTTTAAATAGATGCCTTGTAGAAGGAACTCACTCGAGTTTTAAACCGATGCCTTTACTTAAGAGTTTCCGGAGAAATTCAATAAGTCTGAGAAGGAACTCACTCGGGTTTTAAACCGATGCCTTTACTTAAAAGTTTCCGAGAGAAATTCAATAAGTCTGAGAAGGAACTCACTCGGGTTTTAAACCGATGCCTTTACTTAAGAGTTTCCGGAGAAATTCAATAAGTCTGAGAAGGAACTCACTAGGGTTTTAAACCGATGCCTTTACTTAAAAGTTTCCGGAGAAATTCAATAAGTCTGAGAAGGAACTCACTCGGGTTTTAAACCGATGCCTTGTAGAAGGACCCACACGGGTTTTAAACCGATGCCTTTTGATTTTGTCACTGGATTTGTTCCTCGAATATCTTGTATGATGCCCCCAATCAAAAGACAGTATGTTGAAAACTGAGAATTGTATTGATTGAATTGAAATTTGTTATATCATGAACGAAAATGATAATCTTCAAGGATAATATTTCTTCAGATGCCTGGCATTCCACGAACGATCCAACTCTTTCTGTGTTGTCATGTTCTTTAGCTTGTAAGCCCCCAAACCGACTGGTTTAATAATCATATATGGTCCTTCCCATGAAGGGTCCAATTTCCTCTGATGGCGTGGATCTGAAGCTAAGGTATTTCTCAATACCATTTCTCCTACTGAGTACCGACGATTCTTTACTCGGGAATTATAATGCGACACTATTGCTATTTCTTTTGTACGAACCTCATCCAATAAATCAAGGCTATCAAGCAGTCCTTGTTCATTTGCTTTTTCTTTGAATTCTCTATCCCATAGTGCTCCAGCCATTACTTCCACAGGTGCCAATGCCTCAGATCCGTATGCCAGTTTAAAAGGAGATTCTCTTGTAGGTGTCCGAACCGTAGTTCGGTAGGCCCACAGGACATTCTACAATTCTTCGACCCATAAGGCTTCATCAGCTTTGAGTCTTCTCTTTATTCCTTCAAGTAGTGTTCTGTTTGTAAGCTCTACTTGACCATTGCTTTTGGGGTATGCCACTGATGACATACGATGCTCGATCAAATAAGTTCCACAAAATTGTTCGAATTGTGGACAGTCGAATTGAGTGCCATGATCGGTAACGATTATTTTTGGCATTCCGAACCGGTATATAACTGACTCGAGCACGAATTTCTCCACCTTTCTCTCAGTGATGGTTGCCAAGGCGTTAGCCTCGACCCATTTGGTGAAGTAATCGATTGCTACTATAAGATACTCTCTTCCGCCCGACACTTTTGGTAAATTTGCCCATGATATCGATTCCCCAAATCGCGAAAGGGATGGGATCTAAAATCAAAGTCATGGTTTCAGCTGGGCGTTTAGATACCGTAGCATGGAATTGGTAGTTGCTACATCGGCGAATGTATTCCATAGTAGCCTATTGGAGCTTAGGCCAATATAATCCAAGCCTCAGAATTTTGTGTGCCCAGGCTCAACCGCCCATGTGAGCACCACAAATTCCTTCATGCACCTCAGCGAGGGCTGATTCCGATCCCTCGAGACCCAAACATCTCAGGAGGGGTCTAGAGTAAGATCTTCTGTACAACCTTCCATTCTGCATAATGAATCGCGCTGATCATAATTTGATTAATCTCGCCTCTTTCGGATCCTCCGGTAACTTATCATCCCTCAGATATTCAACTATTGGATCCATCCAGCAACGCTCTGCTTCAATATAGGAAATTTCCTTATCATGATAGCTTGGAAATGTTATATCTTTGATGTAGACTGAAGGGTCTAAATTTTTTTCTTTGGCATTGGCTAATCGGGATAATTCATCTGCCATTGTATTTTCTTATCTTGGAATCTGACATACTTTCAGATTCCTAAACTCTTTCTACAATACTTGCACAATCTCTTGATATTTCTGTAACTGGGGTTCCTTAACACCATATTCCCCCTGTATTTGATTGACAATAAGCTGAGAGTCACTATAAATAGT
Source organism: Hakea prostrata (assembly GCF_041222555.1). Taxonomy (NCBI): domain Eukaryota; kingdom Viridiplantae; phylum Streptophyta; class Magnoliopsida; order Proteales; family Proteaceae; genus Hakea; species Hakea prostrata. The sequence continues at coordinate 28,499,016 of NC_142606.1, forward strand.
TACGTCTGCTATTGCCAAAGCTTTTGACAATCTAAGTCCAGCTATTAGGGCCTCGTACTCCGCCTCATTATTACTTGCTTCGAATGCAAATCTTAGCGCATACCGAATAATAAATCTTGCTGGACTCTTTAGGAGAATTCCAGCTCCTGCCCCATCTTTGGTGCTTGAACCATCCACATATACCTCCCACACCGTAGGGATAGTGTGCTCGATAACTTCTTCCATGGGTGTAGTAGTCTCTACTACAAAGTCGACTAGTGCTTGAGCTTAGATTGTCGTTCGAGGCTTAAAGCTTACTTGGAACTCACTAAGTTCAACCGACCAGGCCACCATTCTCCCAGATAAATCAGGTTTACGAAGAACTTTACTAAGAGGAAAAGTAGTAAATACCTCGATGGAATGAGCCTGAAAATATGGCCTTAGTTTTTTAGCTGCTATCATAAGAGCTAGAGCCTGCTTCTCGATCTAAGAATATCGTGTTTCAGCATCCAGTGGTACGTGACTGACATAATAAATTGGCCATTGTTTCTTGTCCTTTTCCCGAACAAGAACTGTGCTGACCACCGAAGGGGATGCTGCTAAATATAGCTGCAAGACTTCTCCCTTCTCGGGTAGAGATAATAGCGGTGGTCTTCCTAGTGTCTCCTTTAGTTCCTCGAAAGCTTTCTGACATTCTTTGCCTCCTTGCTTCCCCTCAAGTCTTTGAGAGCCTTGAAAAAAGGTAGACACTTTTCTCCTGATTGTGAGATGAAACGGTTCAAAGCGGCTACTCTCCCCGTCAAGCATTGTACATCCCGAACAGTTTTGGGGGCCTCCATGTCAATCAAAGCTTGTATTTTGGCTGGATTAGCTTCAATACCCCTTTGTGATACCATGAAGCCTAACAATTTTCCCGACGAGACTCCAAAGGCACATTTCTCCAGATTCAGCCTCATCCGGTATTTTCATAGTACCGAAAATACCTCTGTTAAATCTTCAATATGTTTCGTTCTTGCAATGCTCTTTACCAGCATATCGTCAACATAAGCTTCGACGTTTTTCCCGATCAAATTCTTGAATATTTTGTTGATGGCCCTTTGGTAAGTAGCCCCTGCATTCTTCAAGCCGAATGGCATGACTTTAAAATAAAAACTTTCATGATCAGTCATGAAAGCCGTAAACTTTTCATCCTCCCTACTCATAAGGATTTGATTATACCCTGAGTAAGCATCCATGAAACTCAAGGTTTCATATCCTGTAGTTGCATCTATCAACAGATCAATCCTAGGCAACGGGTAACAATCTTTAGGGCAAGCCTTGTTGAGGTCTATGTAATCTGTACACATTCTCCACTTCCCGTTTTCCTTTTCGACCATCATGACGTTGGCCAGCCAGATGGGGCATTCAATGGGTTTGATGAAACCATAACTCTTCAGCTTCTCGACTTCGCCCCGAACGGCTTCATATTTTTCCATGGAGAAATTTCTCCTTCCTGGATAACTGGTTTCACCTTGGGATCTAGCCAAAGTTTGTGTTCTGCAATCTGCCTATCGATTCCTGGCATATCATCTGCAGACCATGCGAACACGTCACTATTTTGCTGAAGAAAAGACTTCAACTCCCCTTTGAATTTTTCCAGCTGCTCAGACCCGATATAAGTAACTCTTTTTTCATCACAGGGATATAACTAGATTTGCTCAAGTTTTTCTACGAGGCTCGGGCCTTTGCTTTTCTGCCTCATCCCGATCATCTCGTACTTCAATCGGTAATGCCGTTATCTTTCTCGGCCCTTCCTTATCTTTTAAATATGCAACATAACATTGCCAAGAAATCCTCTGGTCAGATGAAACTTGATCAACTCCCATCTCAGTCGGGAACTTTATTTTAAGGTGCTTCGTTGAAACGATAGCACCTAATTTTGACAATGAATGTGAAATCCAGCCCAAACCTAGCCAGGACACCCTATCTATTTTGGGTGAAGAAAGGTTAGTTTAATGTTACACCTTGAAGTTGGACCTTGATTTCAGTGTTCTGTCTCCTTCTTCTCTCTTTTCTTCTTCTTACTGTTGTATCTTGATGTTTCGATTGTGGAGAAGGTGTTACACTACTATAACTACCTATTCTCTAATCTCCTTATGTCTTAGAGTGAACTCCCAATCACTCTATGCATTCCTTGAAACCACATGGTGAATCTCCTCAATTCTTCACTGATTTTGGTTGAGTTTTGGACAGCATGATCATTCTACTGTAGCTTCTTTTCTAATTAATGTTTAACATGTTTGATCTTAGCCTTTACTGCTGTTCCAATGTGTTTCATCTCCTTGAATCAATTCCCTTTTCTTTCTAGCCATTTTAGCCTTCTATGTTGACCATTGATATAAGCATTCTAGTAAGTTTCTATTTTTGATTCCTCTCATTCTAGGATTAGTTTCTTTTGATTTTCTATTTAGTTATTCTTGCCTCTGATATGTTCTTGATATTCCATTAGAGAGAAGCCTTGTTCTCTCTAATTCTTCCCTTGAATCCATGGTGAGTTTGCTATGAAAACCATGTTGTTTCCAATTTAGAAACTCATGTTCCAAATTATAAAGTACTGATTTTTGGACCATGGATGATGCCCAATTCATGCTAGATAGTCTTATTATGTTTGTGTGAAGTTCCCTTTCGAATTTCGGATCAATCGGACTTCAAACGAAGAAGTTATGACCAAAACAGTGCATTATGTACCTTGCTGTCTCCATTGGTCGACTGATTGGTCGACTGGAGTCAGGAGACCAATCCAATCGACCAATGAGATCTGTTTTCTAGATTTAGGTCTTTCTTGCTCTATTTAAGTCCAATCTCGAGATTAGTTCGCCTCCTCTGCCTCCTAAGCCTCGGAACGAGTTAGAACTCCATTCTAATCAATTCCTTGCATCCTTGGTTGATCCCTCGCAAGAACTCAAGTAATCTTCTTCCTCTTGCATCAAAGGTATGTCTACACTCTCTTCTTCTTCTCCATCTCTGTTTTCTTTCCTTTTTGGGCTGAGACAGAGAGAAGATGCTGCATCTCTGCTGCAAACATCTCTCTACTCATCCCCATGATCTTCCTAAGGATTAATGGCTAATGCGATGATCTTAACCATGATCATTGCAAGCTTTTGAAGGAATCATGATCTAAATCATGATCTTGTCTTTGTTCGTCTTTTGATTCAAATTCTGATCTTCTTAGATCTGTTTTATTGATCATATTAGTAGTCAATCACTGTGTTTTCTTTACAAGAGTTGTAACCTATCAATCTCTACTTCTTTCTTCTTGATCATACCATGCTTTTTCCAAGAACCATGACTAATACATTTATGGTAAGTTTTGTTTCCTTATTTAGATTCATGTTCTTCAGTCTTAGATCTATTTTTCTTGAAGATCTATGCATGCTTTTCATGATTTCTTTATCACAATCAATGATCCATCATCCTATTGTTCTTGTCCATGATTTTTACTATGAATTCTTCAAGAACCATGATTGATCTAATTATGGTAACTTTTGTTTTTCCTAATTTGTAACTTGAAGACTTGATTTGATTAGTGTTTTGAAGTCCTCTATATACTAGGATACTGTCATAGTAGTTTCCCCCTTTTTTGGTACCCTTTTGAACCACCAAATTCGGTCTTTATTCTTAAAACTCGATTTTGTAGGCCACTCTCTCCGTGGCGACGAGACAGAGACCAACCAATCGACCAATGAGTACAAGAACTCCAGATTTGGTCTGTTTTGGATGTTTTGATATCTTTCCTTCTAGGTTTCTTTCCTAATATGATATATATACTTGTTTAGGACCTTCTTGCCAAGTTTGGGAAGATTCTCCTTGATCCTTGGAGATTCTATTCAAGTTATATAAGGTAAGGATGGTTACTTCTATAATAGCATAGATTGTGTGATTTTAGTTTCTATATTAGAATCTTTTGGATTTGTTACCATAATTAGATTCTTTTATGAATATATTACCGCTGTATTTACTTCAATTACAGTAGCATTATTTACTTGCTTTCTTTAGTTTATGAAAGTCTTTATTTGTCAACTGATATGAGATGAATCTTATTATGGTATATTTTCTATATACGTAAATGTGTATGATATGATTGATTTGTGATTGTGATTGATTAAGTATGGTTCGGGAAGGAGAGGTGTCCTTTGACACTCGGTCCTTGGACAACTACGGGAATATTATGGGATGTTTCCGGAGATGCCCTCCGGACACCTTCCTAAACCGTTGGATGACATATTTAGGACCGTCTAGTAGTGTTTGGCTAGGATGTCCCGCTATGTCGACCCAATCGGAGGGGTATTGAGACCGAACGACCCATGGTAGCAATGGGGATTTGTGGGAGCTCAAGACCGGTAACCAACCCATGAGAGGACAGGAATCACATTGTGGGGGCCATTTATTGGTAGGGTTGCATATGGATAGACTTGGGCTCACGGGCGCCTAGACCGGTAACCAACCCGTGAGAGGACGTGAGAGCTCCCGTTACCATATGTGGATAACCAATAGGGTTGATGAGTCCGTAGTCGGGACTATGAGGACTCTAGTGTGAAGGATACCGGAAAGGATCGCAGGGGTGAGGAATGGACGTATCTGGATCCGACTTGATATAACTAAGTAGAAGACTTGCATTTGGCTAGGCTTTTACCCCGACATGCGCCAAGACTTAGACCAAACGGTGATGTGAGAGAGAGGTGACTAACCCCCAGCCATGGAATGTCCCGAGGGATGCCGGACCCACTACCAAAAGGCGTTGTGTGATGAGACCTTCCCAAAGAAGTATGGTGCTATGACTTAAAGCATGCCGCCAATAGAGACCAGATACATAGAGTTAGATTCATACATTCATTGTTTGTCTCATACCATATTGCATTTATGTTTGCCGAAATCCGCCATTTATGTTATTATGGATTTAACGCCTCGGGTTTCTTTCGAAACTCACTCCTTTTGTACCATATCGTTGTTAGACTCTCCGCAGGTTTGGAATACGATGGCGGTCCATATAAGGAAGCGCAAGGTGAAGAAGAGCCGACTGAAGATGTGGATTAGATTTCTCTTGTTTCTTCTAGACTTATCTTTTACTTTACTTGTATTAGCTTAGAGGTTTACTTAGATTTCGATCTACCTTCCGCATATGTTGTGGAGTATATTTCCGCTATACTCTAGAGTTGTCTTTTGATTTGGTATCTTGTTTTCTGCACTCTGATATTATTAGTGATCCTTCTGAGATCCTTTCTTGACTTTTATTATAAATTACTTGAACATTATGATTTGTTCTTGCTTTTGATTATGTTATTGTGCTAAATGGATATGATCGTTCCTAAACTTGATCTTTAGGGCTGTGGATCACACTCTCGGGTATGCCAGTTAGGGTACCGGCTGGGAGGATGTGACAATGATGGTCTCCCAAGAATTACATTGTAAGCAGGGAGATCCCGAACCACCAGAAATTTATCCGAACGGTGGCTTCCTTGGGGAAGCTCCCAATTGATAAGTCCAACTGGATCGATCCTTTTGCAATTGCAGATGATCTTGCAAAGCCATATAGATGTGTGGATGATGGCTCCATCAAGTCTTCATCCACCTTAAGTTTTTGATAGGCTGTATAAGATAAAAGATCTGCAGCAGATCCGGTGTCAACTAACACCCTGTGTACTTCGTAGCGTCCAATCTCTACCTTGATGACTATGGCATCATCATGAGGCAGACAAACGCCTCTCTCATCTTCTTCTCCAAAGGTGATCGAACCCTCACCATTTGGTCTCTTACGCTTTTGCTTTTCTTTGGTTTCAACAAATTTCGATTTTGCTTTCAGCCTCCGAAGTGATTCAGGCTCGGGACCTCCGAAAATTGTAAGGATCGGTGACCGAGTAGCATCAATTACCTCCTTACCCTTCTTAGACTTAGGAGCCTCTGCCGGTTGATCCGGGCTAACCGAACAATCCCTTTTTATTGTTGCATCGTGTGGTTCCTCTCGCCTTCTATTGAGGAAACTGGAAAAATGTCCTTGGGATATCAATCTCTCGATATCTGCCTTTAAATGTCTACAATCATTGGTATAATGACCGTAATCTTTATGGAAACGACAATATTTTTCTCGATCCTGCTCCCTTGGTTTTGAAGGAAGTTTCGGAGGCCACTTCAAGATATTCCGCTTCTTATTAATGTTCAGAATATCACCCCGAGGAATATTTAGTGGAGTGTACTTGCTTTTGTCGGGAGATCTCTGCCGCCATGCCTGATGAGGCTTTCCAACTCGATCTCGAATATTCTGTTTCGGCTTCTGCTTGTTTTCAGATGCCTTTTGCTCCTTCACGAAGGCTTTATTGTCCCCCTGGCGGGCGTCCAAGATTTCCTTGACTTCGGCCTGTTTTTGACATCTCTGTACCAACTCAGCATAAGTTGTGGGCATATCCTGAAGTAATAACTCCAAGAGTCTTCAATTAGTGAGTCCAGTGAACAAATCAGTTTTAGCTACTTGCTCATCTAGATTCTCTATCTCCATTGTAACCCTGTTGAATCTTTTCAGATACTCCCGAATTGATTCATTCTTCCCTTGTCTAATAGTAAACAAGGTTTCTTCGGTCTTCTTGATCTGAATTCCACTCTGGAACCGCCCTATGAATTTTCGTGCCAACTCGTCGAAATTCACGATCCTTCCCGATGGGAGGTTCGAGAACCATTTCTGTGCCGCTCCAGTTAAAGATGAACCAAAGACTCTGCAGAGAATTTCATCAGAATTACCTGCAATTGCCATAGTCTGCTAATAATAACCGATGTGGGCCGTAGGATCTCCGGAGCCGTCAAATGTAGAAAAAGTTGGCAGATGGAAATTGTGAGGAAACTGATATCCGGAAATGGGTTCGGCAAACAGAGTCTTTCAAATAACTGAATAGATATCATCAGTTATGCTACCTTTCGCCAATTGCCCAAGCTTTTGATTGATATTAGCCAATTCCTGACCAATATGTGTCGATCGATCTTCAAGAACACGATCACGACCTCGAACAACGTAATCATTATCACAAACAGCGCAATCATCTCGAACAGCACGATCATCACAAACAGTACGTCTAATAGTTGGTGAGTGAGTTCTCACTCCTGTAACCAACCTTGTATTTGAATCAGTAGTACTTCCTTGTGGTCCATCGAACCGATCATCACGCCTAGGGAGATTTTCAGTTCTCCTAGGTATTCAGTCGCCTTCACAGAAGTTTTGATCGACATTTTGCTCATCAATCAGTCTTCGGTCTTGCTGTGATGCGCGCCTTCCTGCATCATGACGATCGGGCTCTGGTGGCACCACCACCTGCCTGGTTAGTGCCCAGAGTGCCTAACTTACATCCAACATCTAGAGTTTCAGTTGATCCAGTTGATGCTGAAGTGAATCTGGAGGATTGTTACCTCCTTGACCGCCATCTACTTTGAGCGGCCAACTTCCTTGAGGAATATCTGGATTGTCTACTCCAAGAATTTGGACGCCAACATCTCGCTGTGCAACAGCTGCTGCTGCTGCCGTTGATCTAGTCACCATAGCTTTCTGAAACGTTTCCCACAGACGGCGCCAAATAGAGCATCCAAAATCTGCTCAGCCCTTAGATCTCTTGAGAATGACCTGCAAAACGAAGCGTCATATGTGGCCCGACCGCTGGGGTCGGGAGTCCACCTCCGAAGGCTAAGTCAATTGATGAACTTAATCACAAACCGCTCTGCTAGAACACAGAGCTAAGGAATGAATAACTGGAATACGATTCAGATAGTAAGCATATGAGTGTGCACGTTCAAGTGTGTGTCCTTCCCTTGTGGGGAGGTGATGTTTATATAGAGTGTACCTTCGAATCTTCTTCGTTGGATGTATTTGAGCCTTCTTCGGATAATCGTTGGATCTCAACAGATAGATCCATTGAGTGATAGACTTCTACTAGTAGAGGACTCCTAGGATAACCCGATCGTTATCTGATGGTTATCCTTTTGAAAGAGATAAGTGACAGTCCGAAATCTGGCTGCAGTTATTCGGTTAATTAACCTCCTCCATAAGTATTGGATTAGGGAGTGCTTGTGGTTGATTTAGTTTTCTTCCTCAGCAAGCTATCTTCTGAACCCGGCTCGCTCGAAAGCAAGTCGATTCCCTTCGTCTCGACCGGAGTCAAGGGTCGAACCATGAATGAACCAAGTCCAATCATATTTTCTCCGTATCACCTAGTATTACTAATAACCACATCACAACCATTTTAAAAGGAAACAAAGTGATACAGACTTATATAAAAACCATACAAATGTTGAAAAAGAAAAAAAAATTTGAAAAATGCTATGCTTAATAGTCCTTTATGGGCAACCTGAAACCTAATTTAGAGAAGAGAAACATGATATTCAATAGTTTATTTTTGGGCCAAAATCCTCAATAGAAACATTTTTTTTGGATGAATAATTTAGTAAAAAGAAAAGGGCCCAACCGGGTTCGAACCGGTGACCTCTTGATCTGCAGTCAAATGCTCTACCACTGAGCTATGGACCCTCTGTTGAAAACAGTATTTTATTTAGAATAAAATAATAATTTATGAAAGTTTCAACTGTAGGTATTTTTTTTAATGCTTAACAAAATTGAAAAATGTTTGATGCACATTTGGGGCATAGATAGGGTCGGATCTTCAACCATTGACGAGAAGAGAGACAAATGTGTTCCTATAGTATTTAATGGTTGAAAGACATAATCACACATCGAACATTGCAGTGCATAAAAATTAATTCCTAAATAATTAAATTTCTACACCGTTAGCGATTTTTTTTCCAACTTTTTTTTCTATACTATATGTAGTAAAAAAATAAAAAAAAAGAAAAAGATAAAAGGGGAGACTTGTTGAAAACTTGATGTGCATTTGAGACACATGCTCAAATATCAATATCAAATGACAATACAAGCAAAGAATAAAGCATGTATGCAAAGGAAGTATCTGGAGGGGAATGTATTTTGGCTGTGCCTCTGTTGGCAAGATTTTCTTAATAGCACATAAACATTAACGAGACTTTGATTGATTGTGGTGGTTAAATGTTATAGGAGAGGATCTAGATTCTATATGACAACACCTACGAAAAGAACTATGAACATGATCTTTGACACAATTATTGCGAAAGACAAGTTACGTAGTTCCATCTTATATGCATCTAATCAAGTACTTGGAGGAGTAGCCATGAATCTAAAAAATTATAATGACTACTCTTATATGATCCATAATTATGCTAGTAACAATTTAACCATCAGAGTAAGGGTTCAGAAGGTTTGTTTAGTTTTTGCCTCATCTTATTCTATACCTCAGTCAGGAAGATGGTCAACACCTTGTTAGGGGTAGGACCACGATATCCAAGACCTGCCTTTGCAATAGTGTCAACCATATTAATGTAATAAAGACCCTGTGCTGTATGTGCTAGAACCAAATTGTAGTACATCCACTTCGACATTGCCTTCTTCACTTTTTTCGCCATCCCTTTCCATACACCTGTGATCTTAGGCTGCTTGGCCCCCTTATTTATGAAAATATCAGGATCCTGCTCTAGGATAGGATTCGACCTCTGTGGATAGTCACGTGGACGTAGTCCCCGTACATCAGCCATAGAAGTGACCTTCTAACTCTGTGATCGGTCGAGCAAACCACGTATACCACCCTTGTCCCTAGATCCAGATGCTCCAGCCCCTACAGGCCTAGAGGTATCAGCTCCTGTAAATCTAGCTATGGCCCTCTCCTCCTCTTGGTACTGCATCGCCCTACTCTTAGCCATCGCCCGTCTAACGTCCCTCTCCTCCTGCTCTCTGAAATCAATGGGATCAACCTCCTAATCAGAATCTGAATCAACTCTGTAAGATGATGGTGCCTACACTGCTTCATCTAATGCATCATTTACCCTTCTCCACTCCTGTTTCTTCTTCCCCTTGTATTTCTCCACCTCTCTAACTGCCTTCACGATATCCATATTCGCCTCAGTGCGGGTGGCTGCATCCTTTGAACTACCAGTGATATGAGCTTTAAACCTACTTATGCCACCTAAGTTCAACTCCTTACCACAGAGTTGCATTTTGTTTTACTTTTGTTGCCATCAATTGCAACAAAATACTGCCATGCAGGATCAGCCCTCCCCCTCCCTGCAGGCCCTGCTCCTTGTGTCTATCCCTGTCCTTGGCCCTGTGAACTTGCTCTTCTCCCACTGCTAGACATGATAACTGTTGCAACAAAAATGACTTCATAAACAATTAAACAATACTAATATAATAATTTAAACAATATTTAAATTTTTTTTCAACAAAAGAAAAGGCTACCATATCAAAACCGACAATGAAACCTCATGAGAAGCGCTTGAAAATAATTATATAGGTATTCCATAATTTTCTCTAATTTTCAAACTCATTTCCCTGATTTATTCCTAATTTTTTCTCTTTTTTCATAATTATTTATATTTTATATTCATATTTTAGTAAATTTCAAAAAACCAAATAGTTATTTATTGGGTCGAAAAATATTCCGACTCTATGAGTCTGTAGATCGTCGACCCATGGAGATCCACATATATTTTTTCAATCACGATACAACACATATATCATGCAAAAAACAAGCATTTAAAATGTTGAAAAATACAATTTTTACGCCCAAAAATAAATAATGAAATTACTAAGCGAAAAATAATTCCAACTCCGTGAGTTCGTAGATTGGCCTATTGTATTCAACATATATTAATTTCATACCCATCCAACAACATTATGGCATGCATTTAAAAAAAAAAAAAAAAAGTTTAGAGAAGAACAATTTACCTCTCAGATGAAAAACACCTAGATCTGTGTAAAATCTCTTTGATTGTCGCGAATAATTCCATACCAGTCAAGAATGAAGTGAGAACTATGGTTTTATGTCAAAGATCGGCCGAAAATATGGCCAAAACACCTAGAACTAGGAGAGAAAAGTTGTGGATGGTTTGGTTGAGGAGAGAGAAAATCAGAATAATTAATGAGATAATTCCTAAAAAATTCCAGCAATCCCCCCATTTTATCGCCGAAATTCGCAATCTCGCGAATTTTTCGGTAATTATTGCCGAACTGGCGATTTCTCGCCAATTTGGTGAGAAATCAGCGAGATATCGCCGAGAAATCGGTGATATCCCACTGATATCGTTTCGTCCCCTGGTTTTGGTTAGCCAGGGGGTGAAATCACTGAATTTCGGTGGTATTTCGTTGAAATTCGGCGAAAAAAAGTTCCATGATTAGAACACAAGCTCTCAATGGGCATGTGCTGTACTAGACGGATTTTACTTCAAGTTCTGCTGGAATGTGAATTCTAGACTTCTTCACCCCCTTGTATTAATTATTCTAAGCCAATATATTGATTTGTAGAAGTTACATGCTCTCCTCATATCTATCTATGGTCACTGATGCGTCCAAAATCTGCTCAGCCCTTAGATCTCCTACGTATGATCTGCAAAAACAAACATCAGATGTGGCCCGACCGCTGGGATCAAGTGTCCACCTCAGAAGGCTAAGTCAGTTGATGAACTTAATCATAAACGGCTCTGCTTGATCACAGAGCTAAGGAATGAATAACGAGAATACGATTCAGATTATATGTGTCCTTCTACCTTGTGGGTAGGTGATGTCTTATATAGAGTGTACCTTCGAATCTCCTTCATTGGATGTATTTGAGCCTTCTTCGGATAGCCGTTAGATCTTAACGGATAGATCCGTTGAGTGATAGATCCGTATTAGGTTTGGCTAATAGATAACTCCTTTGTTGATACAACTGTTATATGGTAGTTATCCATATAATAGCGATAAGCATCCGCCGCAAGTGTCACATCCACCCAGCCGGTACCCTATCTGGCATATCCGAGTGTGTGATCCACAGTCCACAAGATCCAGTAGTTAGAGAAATCAACCTCCCACATTCACAACAATATAATCAAGAATAGGACTAAATCAATGTTAACAATATTATTCAAATGAATCAAGGTAAAGTAACGAGATATTCATCAGAGTGCGGAAAAGATACCAATAGATATATAAATCAAAAGTAGAGTGAGGTGGAATCTCACTCCACGAGTCCAGCTGAATGTAGTTCGAAAATCAAATGGGATTACAACTGATTCTAAAGACAAGAAAGAAAGATATAATCTAAACTAGAGTCTTTTCTACTTTATAAAGGATGTCCTCATATGTCACATCCTCCCAGCCGGTACCCTATCTGGCATACCCGAGAGTGTGATCCACAGCCCGAAGATCAGGTATCGAGTAATCAACCTCCCACATAAACAATAACATAATCATGAACAATCATAATAAAAGTGCGGAAGATAAACCATAGATCCAATAAGGAAAGAATGAATCATATATAAATCAGAGTGCTAGATATAATCAGAGTGTCAAAACAGATAAGTAAAGTGAGGCAAAATCCCACTCTACAACCAGCGGAAAAGTAGCTCCAAAAGAGAGTAAACTAGACAAAATCTAATCCCAGTAGCAAGTACAATGGGTAACTAAATTGTTCTCCACTTTATAGACAACATCCTTATAAGTATAAATCTCATAAATGGCACAAGGACGCTTCCACTCAATGGTCGGACTAAGCATCGTACGGAGCATAACCATTCGCGGGATCTTCAGTGTAATTGTGGTAACCGCAATCACCTTCCTGGAGATATGCCTCTTCGCCTTGCGCTTCTTCATAGGGACCGTCATAATATTCAGTACCTGCAGAATAGTCTAACAAACATTGTACAATAAAGGAATGAGTTTCAAAGAAACTCAATAAGGCAGTTAAATCCATAATAACATAAATGGCAGGATTTCAGAACAAACATAAATGCAATATGATATGAGACAAGCAATGAATGAATGAATCTAACTCTATGTATGCTGGTCTCTATTGGCAGACATGCTTTAAGTCATAGCACCGTACTTCTTTAGGAAGGTATCAATCACTCATCATCAGTTGGTAATGGGTCCGGCATCCCTCGGGACATTCCATGGCTGGGGGTTAAGTCACCACTCTCTCACATAACCATTGGTCTAAGTACCGGCGCATGTCAGGGTAAAACCTAGCCAAATGCAAGTCTTCTACTTAGTTACATCAAGTCAGATCTAGATACATCCATTCCTCGTCCCTGACGATCCTTTCCGGTATCCTTCACACTAGAGTCCTCATAGTCCCTAACTACGGACTCATCAACCCTATTGATCATCCACATATGGTAAACGGGAAGCTCTCACGTCCTCTCACGGGTTGGTTACCGGTCTTAAGCGCCCGTGAGCCCAAGTCTAACCATATGCAACCCTACCAATAAATGGCCCCCACAATGTGATTCCTGTCCTCTCACGGGTTGGTTACCGGTCTTGAGCGCCCATGAATCCCCATTGCTACCACAGTCGTTCGGTCTCAATACCCCTCCGATTAGGGTCTCGACATAACAGACATCCTAGCCAAACACTACTAGACAATCCTAGATATGTCATCCAACAGTTTAGGAAGGTGTCCATAGGGCATCTCCGGAAACATCCCATAATATTCCCGTAGTAGTCCAAGGACGAAGTGTCAAAAGGACACCTCTCCTTTCCAAACCATACTTAAGCATACACATGCATCAATTCAGATCATCACATATATGGTAACTTCATATATGGAAAGAAATCAATAATTACAATCACTTTGTATATAATTGGTAAGTAAATCATACATGAATCAATTTAAGCAATGCTACTGTAATCAAGGTTATGCAACAGTAGTATATCGTTGTAAGAATCTAATTAAGGAAAACATATCAATGATATTCAAATATAGAAACTAGATTCATGCTATCTATGTAATTAAGGAAATAACCATCCTTACCTTTTATAACTCGCAAAGGAATCCTAAGAAATCAAGTAAGATCTTGGCAAACTTGAGAAGAAGGTCCTAAACAAGTGTATACAACATATTAGGAAAGATCCCTAACGGAAAAGATACCAAAACATCCAACACGGACCAATTCGGAGTTCTTTGTACTCATTGGTCTAGTGGATTGGTCGACTGGTCCAGTCGACCAATGCAGACAGTAGCCTAAAAAAAACAGAGTTTTAAGATATGAAATCCGAATTTGGTGGTTCAAAAGGGTACTAATCAAGGGGTAAACTACATCAGTAGTATTCTAACATATAGGGGACCTCAAAACACTAATCAAATCAAGCCATCAAGATCCAAATTAGGAAACAAAAAGTTACCATAATTAGATCAACCATGGATCTTGAAGATTCAAGGTAGAAATCAAAGACAAGAACAATAGGAGGATGGATCATTGCTTCAGGTAAAGGTATCATGAAAAGCATACTTAGATCTTCAAGGAAATAGGCTTAAAAGCATAAATCTAAATAAGGAAACAAAACCTACCATATATGTAACTATCATGATTCATGAAGAACACATAGTATGGTAGAAGAGAACAACTAGAGATTGATAGATCATGGATCATGAAAAGAAAACACAATATTTGACTACTAACATGATCAATATAGAAGATCCAAGGAGATCAGAATTCAAATAAGAAGTTAAACAAAGATTAGATCATGGTTTGATCATGATTCCTTCAAAAGCTTGCAATGATCATGGTTAAGATCATTGTTCTAGCCTTTAATCCTTAGGATGATCATGAGAGACAAGTCCAGAGATGTTTGCAACAGAGAATGCAGCATCTCCTCCACTGTCTCAACTCAAAAAGGAAAGAAAATAAGAGATAGAGGAGAAGAAGAGAGTGTAGACATACCTTTTGATGAAAAAGAAGAGTTTTGACGAAGATCCGTCAAGAAAATCACCAAGGATGCAAGGGAGATGACTTGCAGAGGTCTTTGGTTCTGCTCCAAAGAGTTTGGAGGCAGAAAATACGAAGTAGACTCGAGATTGGACTTAAATAGAGCAAGAAAAACCTAATTGCCAAAGACAAGCACTCATTGGTCGAGTGGATTGTGGTCCAGTCGACCAATCATCGACCAATGCTGACAGCAATACCAAAACAGGGAATTGAAGACCCAGATCAAATCCAATCCTAAAGGGGTTTTGCACACATGTCAAGTGACTTACCTAATAGGTAGAAATGCCTTCAAACCAAGATAGAGAGCACTCCAAGTCCATCAACTAATCCGATCTTCATCAAGATTCAGTTTCCATAAATAGAACTTCATCATCATCTTTCATAGATTCAAAGCCAGACACCAAGTCCTCCACTGGGATGGCCCAAAGCTGACTTCTTACTTTACTTCGGGTCATCGGACCTACAAATAACAAGGTTTTCGGGTCAAGGTTAGGGCTGGGTTTTACATCATAGATATAGACTTCATCGATGATGCTCAAATGCTCCCACTCCACAGTAGGGCTAATCCTGGTAACAAGAGAGACCACTCGAGGGATCCTCACAGTAATCTTCGTAGTCGCCAGCACTTTGCGTATGGTACGCTTCTTCATCTTGCGCTTCATAGCCATCAAAACCTGTAGAATAGTCTAACAAAAGATATTGTACAAAAAGGAATGAGTTTCAAAGAAACTCAGCAAGGCAAGTTATTCCATAATAGCATAAATAACATAGTATCACAAACAAAGCATAAGGTGATATGAGATAGACGATGAATATATGAGTCTAACTCTATGTATGCTGGTCTCTATAGGCAGACATGCTTTAAGTCATAGCACCATACTTCTTTGGGTAGGTCAATCACCCCCCCTCAGCCATCTTGGCTTCTTGGGTTTGCTGGTGGTAGTTGGGTCTTGCATCCTTCCTGGACATTCCTTGGTTAGGGGTTAAGTCACCTCTCTCTCACATCACCGTTTGGTCTAAGTATTGGCGCATGTCAGGGTAAAGCCTAGCGTAATGCAAGTCTTCTACTTGGTCATATCAACTCAGATCCAGATACGTCCATTCCTCGCCCCCAGCGATCCTTTCCGTATCCTTCACACTTGAGTCAGCATAGTCCCAGACTACGGACTCATCAACCCTATAGGTCATCCACATATAGTAAACGGGAAGCTCTCATGTCTTCTCACGGGTTGGTTACCGGTCTTGAACGCCCATGAGCCCAAGTCTATCCATATGCAACTCTACCCATAAATGGCCCCCACAATGTGATTTATGTCCCCTTACGGGTGGTTACCAGTCTTGAGCACCCATAAATCCCCATTGCTACCACAGGTCGTTCGGTCTCAATACCCTTCCGATTCGGGTTTGATATAACAGGGGTATAACCTAGATAAACACTGCTAGACAAGTCCTAGGTATGACAACCAATAATCCGGGAAAGCGTCAAAGGGCAACATTGGAAATATCCCATACTACTCCCAATGAGGTCCAAGGACAGAAATGTCAAAAGGACATTCCGCAATCCCAAATCATACCTAAGCAATCACAATCATAATTCAGTCATATCATCCACGACAAATATCACATCATATGAAAGAGTATAATAAGACAAGAT
Organism: Hakea prostrata; assembly: GCF_041222555.1. NCBI lineage: Eukaryota > Viridiplantae > Streptophyta > Magnoliopsida > Proteales > Proteaceae > Hakea > Hakea prostrata. Next base: position 28,515,487 of record NC_142606.1, read on the forward strand.
TAAATAAATAAGGAAACATACATGAGTAAGTATTCATACATAATCAAGTACATAAAGTAAATAAGGAAATAAGATCCTAATGTACTTGCAGCATTCATATCATAATAGAAACTAACATAACAATAGCAAATCTAAGTAGTTCCCAAATTAGAAACTAAATCTATGCAAATCTATGTTAATATGGTAACAACTTTCCTTACCTTAAATAGATCCGAGAATATTCCGGACGAACAAGAGGATGAATCCAAAGTTAGCAAATAATCCCTAGAATAGCATCACACAATCATTAGGAAGTAGTCCTAACAGAATAAGCATGATTTGAATCAAATCGGACGAAGAAAACAGATTCTTCTATTGCGGGTTGATTAGGGCCCGCAGAGCATCCGAAGTAAAAGGCATGTCCGGCCTAGCTAAAAACCGACCCACTCCTAATTTAGAACCATTGTAATATCCAGCCCTATTCTAACCTTGACCCTGACCCGGATCCACTGTTGTATTCAGGTCCGAGGACCCGAAGCGGTGGAAGAAGAGATTTATGGACCATTCTGATTGATGATCATGATTCGGAGACCGAGCCCATGGACATTGACAATGATACCCCTTGCTTAAATGCATTGTCGGTGTTTAAGGAAAGTCTGCGCATCGGAGGAGATTAATATGGTTGATGTACCAAATGACCTCCTGTGCACAATCCGAAGGTATTCCCCGAAACTAGACTTCTTGATTGAATTGTGAAAGAAAACCTCACTCAATTTGACCTTGTATAGCCTTTCAAATCCCTACTTGAAGTTGCTGTTCTAAACCTGAGTTTTCTGCTGAAAATATTTTGGTCGATCATTTTGGTCGATACCATCGACCAAAATGTCCCAGTCTGCCAAGTTAATGATTCCATGGAATATTCCTTTTCTATTTAATATGACCTCGAGCCTTGAGCCTTTTGCAATCATTTTTCTCACCTGGGAACGTGGGGAGAGCTTCCCAAAGCAGCTCCTTGGTTAGTGTGAAGGGTATCTCATCAAAGACACTTAGTTTATCATTGATTCTTGTCTTCATCTTTCACACTAAGGTATGACTCTTCATTCCACTCTGTACCCTACCCTTTTCTACTCTTTTCTATTGTCATCTTGTTGATGGGACATTTGGAATGGTACTGCAACCTTGCAACCACCACTCCAAGTGCCTACTCATGCTCAATCCATGATTCCCTTAGCCATTCATTGATGCTAATGCTTAGATCTCATGCCTAGCATATGTATTCCATGATTTACCTATTAACATCATACTATTTGATATCAAACTGAACTATAGAGTGTATTATGTTCATGTTTAACATTGCCATATGATTCCAATCGAATTTCTATTAGTTCCTCTAGCTATTGCATGCTATTCCTCATCAATGCAATCAATTCCAACTCATGCCATGATGTTTATCACTTGAACTTGATAGCTCAAATTGGGGCTTTTTAATTGGACCATTGGATTGGGTTAATTCCTTGATTTATAGTGTCCTACTACTGTTGTTAAGTATGCCTCCAAGTTTTAGATTGATCCAACACACGGAAGACTCATTTCGGACCAAAATCCCCAAAATCCACTATTCTCGCCCGAGGACAATTTTGGTCGATACTTTTGGTCGATACCATCGACCAAGACCATCGACCAAAGTTGTTGCTGACAACAACCTTGGTCAGTTTTGACTCAAATGACATCCGATCTTCCCGACTTCTTTTCTAACTTTTTATTGATGTTTGTTTAGGGCCTTAACAATTCTATTGGACTATTCTTGGTATTCTCAATTCATCATCAACTCATCCAAGGTAAGGATGGTTATATCCATAAACATATAAGTCATCAAATATTGAACTGTGCTTTATTTAAAGAATAAGATCCCTAAATTTCCTTTCAATCATTATGAGACTGTTACACATGTGTTAGAAAAGTAGCATTTAAATCTTTATACTTTGTTGGGTTACTTTATCATTTTGATTTGCTTATGATTATAATGATTCGTTTCAATATCATGATTTGATTACTATTGTGAATATGCATTGGATGCATGAGAAATGATGAGATTTGATGTGTGATTGCTTACGTATGACTTGGGATTTGGGGGTGTCCAACTGACACTTCTGTCTTTGGGCATCGGAGGGAATAGTATGGGATGTTCTCCGATGGTGCCTATCGACACTTTCCCGAGTTATCGGATGACATACATAGGATTGTCTAGTTGTGTGGCTAGGTTCATCCTTGTCGTGTTAGACCCGAATCGGAAGGGCATTGAGACCGAACAACCCGTGGTAGAGTATGGTTGGATGGGTGCTCTAGGCCGGTAGCCAATCCGATAGGGGACATAAACCATGCAACGGATACCTGAAAGGTGCCATTTATTGGTAGAGTTGCATATGGATAGACTTTGGCTCACGGGCGCTCAAGACCGGTAACCAATCCGTGAGAGGACGTGAGAGCTTCCCGTTTACTATATGTGGATGACCAATAGGGTTGATGAGTCCGAAATCCGGGATTTCGCTGACTCTAGTGTGAAGGATACCGAAAGGATCGCCGGGGGTGAGGAATGGACGTATCTGAATCGACTTGACCGACTGAGTAGATGACTTGCATTGGGCTAGGCTTTACTGTGACATGCGCCAATACTTGACTAAATGGTGATGTGAGAGAGCGGTGACTGATCTCCGTACCACGGCTTTTTGATGACTTTACCGATCTTCCCCGAGCATTCCCAAGATATGGAAATGAGAGAGTGACTGACGACCAGAGAAGTACGGTGCTATGACTTAAAGCATGTCTACCTTAGAGACCAGCATTCATAGAGTTAGACTCATATCTCGCATCATATGTTCCATATCACATTGCATTATTATATGTTCTGAATGTGTATGATTTCTAATTATGGAATAACTTCCTTGCTGAGTTCTTCGAACTCATTCCTTTTTGTGCAAATGTTTTAGATTACATTCCAGGTACCGAAGATTACGATGGCACCTCCTATGAGGCGGACTATGATTCCACATACTACCCTCCGGGTAGTGGCGTCGGTGAGGATCCGTATATTGGAGCCGAGGAGGATTACTATCCGCACCGGGGGTTAGCCCCACAGTTGTGCGGGAGCGGCAGCGACTGGGTTTACTTCATCCGTACTGTTGAGGAGACTACCATTAGTATAGAAGAAACCCTAGTATAGTGCCCCATTCCCTGGTGTATTTGTGGAACCTTGGATATTGTAATTAACTTGTCTTTGAATTATTCTTGTGATATTCGGATATGTAACTAACTTGATTTACTTCTTTTCCGCTGCTCTGAGAGGGTGACTACCACACCTTCTCACCCTTTATGATTTTGATCACACTTTATTATTATCTATATTCCGCACTCTGATTTAGTTACTCTTATCTTATTCATGATACTTGGTATTAGCTGTTTTTACCATTGATTATTACTGTTCATGATTGTGTTACCATGTATGTGGGAGGCATGGACCTCAGATCATTGATCCTTGGACTGTGGATCACATCCCGGGTATTACAAATGGGGTACCGGCTGGGTGGATGTGACAACCATAGTTTCTATTTTAGTAAAAATCATAGTTTTCATTGGAAACATGCTATGAATGAAAGAGATGAACTAGAGATGATTAGATCTCATTCTAGTCCAAGAACACAGTAGATCAGAGGTATGAATAATCATAGAGAAGCATTTATAATGCTAGAATGAATCAAAATAGGAAATATTATCATAGTTTAAAAAGAAATCAAAAGAATCATGTCAAAATGAATGAGATGATCATAGTACAAGAGAATGAAAAGAGATTGTAAAGATATGACTACAAGGTTGCAGCATCTTCATCATAATCTCAGTTCAGAGATGAGAGTGATCATGGAAAGAATAAATCATTAACATAAAAGATAGATTACTAACCTTTAATTGAAGAACAAGAGAGAGAGTTTGCAAGATTGCAAGATTAGGTCTTCTTCTTCACTCTTGGAGGCTTGGAGATGGTTTCCCTTCGTTCTCTAAGTGTTATGGAGGCTAGGGATACTAAAATCACGAAGTCATGGGGTATATATAGCAAGATTCTCAAAACAGAAGATTTTGTTCGAGTTCAGCAACTCTGGGTCGATTGGCTGGGTAGCATTGGGCAGTCGACCCAAGCACTCGACCCAGGCTGACAGCAAAGCCAAATATAGGGATTTGAGGGTCTTCCACTACTCGGAATCAAATGAAACTTTAAACACATATTCTATAACATACCTAGCATGGAAAAATGGCTTTAAATCATATCCCACCAAGCTCTAAGGTCATCAACTAATCTTCTCTTCATCAAGGTGCAGTCTCTTCTCTATATCCAACACTGACTTCAAGTATGGGGCATCATCTTCAATCTCCATAGGTTCAGAGTCGAACACTATATCATCTACCAATATGGCCCATAGTTGACTTTCACTTCTACGTCGGGTCTTCGGACCTACAATCAAAGAGTATCCGGGTTCCGGTTAGGGCCGGGTTTCACAGCAAGTGCTGCTACCCATCTCTTTGACGATTAGTCCATTCCGAACATAGAAGATTAGGGCGTGCTTGTTACTGAGTTATTTTACTTCCTCAGCAAGCTACCTTTTGAACTCGGCTTGCTCGGAAGCAAGTCGATTCCTTTCATCCCGACCTCGGTCGAGGGTCAAACCAAGGATGAACCCGATTCAATTATATTTTCTCCATATCACGAGCCCCCCAGACCAAGCGTTCGGGCAATTCTGAGGGCTTGGTTTTGAACTGGGTAATCTGTCGAACAAGGACCTTGCATAATCCTCAGCTTATTAAATGTCGCATCACATTTAATGCGGCTATATTGCTTTTTCCTCGAGCATCGTGAATATTTTCACTTTTTGCGGGGGTGACACCACGCGTCCATTGCAGCTGAAATCATCCTTGCTCACGAAATCGAAATGACGGTTTCTGAATGCATGTTTTTGATTCGTGAGTTCAAACTTTCGAACCATCTTCAAATCACGATCGTTGATGTTGAATCCATCTCGATCATACATGTCCTCGATCACTTGTGCGAGTGCTTAAAAGCAGTTCGTTGTCTTCGTAGGTTTCATTCTCTTTGTCTGGAATTTTGAAACTTCGTCGTCTTCTTCGCGCTCTAACGATCTTCTCACTCTTAAGCATTATGCTTCGGTGATTCAATAAGTATACTGACTCCTTTGTAACCTTTACTTTTGTCTCCGTTTTCTTTTTTGGTTAAAAACCACAATCAGACCTTTACAGTAATGGAAGGCGGTAGGGTTTCTTCTGAAATTCCTCCTGAACTAAGCAACGGTAAGGGTGACTCTGGTGACGAGGTCTTTGCTTCTGTCCCTCCTGAGCAGTCCGACAGTGACAAGAAAACCTTAACTGCTCTTTGGCGTGACTTCGAAGAAGTTAGCCAACAGAAAAGAGCAGAAGAAAGTGCTAAGGCTCCTTCTGTGCTTCCTAAGTCTAGACCATCCAAAACTCCAAAGGAGACTGCCGAATCCTCTGGGCAGTCCAAACAACCTATCAAGTCCACTGACGGACTTGGTTCTTTTCCCTCCTCTTTTACTGAGGAGAACCTTCCTTCGGCCATCGAACGCTTTGACTTTCCTTCCTCATATCACCTCAGGGCCCCCACTCCTGATGAGAGGGTTAATTCGATCCTTCCTGGCGAATTTTCCCTGTATATAGATACTTTGGAAAGCGGAGTTCGCTTTCCCTTCTTCAATACTTTGTTTTCTGCCATTCTAAATCATTGGGAGATTTGTCCTGGCATGCTCCTTCCCAATAGCTGGTGTCTCATCGTTGGCTTTCTGGGGTTTATGTTTCAAACTTGGCATCACACCTTCTCTTCCTCTTTTAGTACATTTTCATGTTCTTTCTCTTTCCCACCCTCCTGGCTGGGTTGTTCTCTCCAAGCGCAATAAAGTTGAGCTTGACTGGTTGGGCATCATTCTTGCTAGAGGAACCTGTCCTTCCAACCATAAAGGGTGGCACAAGCGGTATTTCTTCTGCCGAGCGCTTTAATCAGATCTGAACTTCCCGACCACCTGGAAACTATACACTTCATATTCTGAGGACAACAGGTTCCCTCAACTATCCAAGGAAGACAGAGCATCTATCAGAAAGATCAAGTCAATTCCATGTTATCAAGAGATACATGGATATGAGATGGAATACACCTCCATTCTTCAATACTAGGGGCTGGCTCAATGTGAGCTTTCTAACTGCCACGTTTCGTTTTCTTGAATGTACTACAAACTTACTCAACTTTCTGATTTTTGTCCTTCTTCGCAGTGCCTCCAAGAATTAATCCAGACAACCTTCGGGTGAAGGCTGCCAAGGCCGTTGTGACTGCAGAGGAGCGGTCTCCTTGAGCATTGACTGTAGATCAGGTGGCTTCTATGCCTCCTCTAGACCCTTCTTATAAGGGTATAAGAAACTTAAAGCCAACAGTTGAGGCTTTAGGGAGAGGAAAAAGACCTATGGTGGAAGAGGTTGAAGTCCCCTCCCTTGTTCGAACCAAAAGGAAGCATGACTCGATCGATGCTTCTGCCCCAAAGAAATCCAAAAAGAATAAAGATTATGAGGAGGTCTTCGTTCCCTAGTGGTCGTTGGTAGTGACAGATCGAGTCACACAGGACCATGAGAAGGCTGTCGAGTGGAGCTCTCTCGGCCTCATGCCTGCCGATCGTTAGGCCTTTGAAGCCTTGCAAGATGACTCTCTAGTTCGTCTTTCCACAAGGTAATATTTCTCTTGGTTTTTTGCTACTTGCTTTGTAATTTCTCCTGGGATTTTTGATAATTCGCCTGCTTTCCTAGGAATGCTGTCCTGAGCTTCTACCAACACGTGGAGGCCTTGAGCCAAGTTGGTTGTAGCGGCTCCTTGCTGCAGACTTGTGAAGAGAATTTGGCGAAGGCCAATTCTGTGGTGGACCGGCTGAAGAAAGCAGCCAAAGAGTCAAAAGAGGAGAATGACCAAGTCATCAACTCTTTGAAAAAGGATCTGGAATTGTCAATAAGTCGTGCTGCCGCTGCCGAACGCGAGGCTAAGAAGCAAAAAAAACTTGCTACTAAGAGTACTGACAAACTTGAGCTTCAAGCCATGGAGAACGAGCGTTTAAAGGAGATGGCAGTTCCCAGCAAACCTGAACATCTTTCACAAGATCTTCGAAAGGACTGCATTTGGAAGTATCTGAACAGCGTTCCCTTTAGCGATCTGATGACTCCATTCAATCTTCAATCCTACCGAGCGGGGCAGAATGACGTCTAGACGGCTATTCTTGAAGCTGATCCTTCCTTTGACACAACTCCCTTCCAGGGTGTTTGCCACAAGGAAGTCTTTGAGAAGCTTGAGCTACCTTTTCCCGAATGAGTTTGGGAGGAAGAGGACCCTATTCCAGCGGATCCAGACATTGAGAAGTATCTTAACAATTCACCGCCTCTTCTTAAAGAACCCCCAAAGCCTGCCTCAGACAAGGATCCTTCGGCCGAAACTGTTAAAGAACAATAGGAAGTTGTCTTCTCCTCTTTTTTTTTTTTGGTAAGGGTTGGCCCCCCACGGCCTATTGATAATGAAATAGACATTTGCCTTTTTCCTTCTCGAACTCTTTCACTGATTGCCATAAAGCTTTAATAATACTTGGTCAAAAAATTTTCTTTGTTCCCTTTTCGTAACAATGACGTTTTAAGAAAGAGACAAGCTATTATGTAGAGAGACTTGTACCTTAATTGAAGATGGCGCTCGGGACATCAGAGGAATACACTCAGGAGCGTTGATTTGGTTCTTACCGAACCCTTTATGACGCTTGGCACCTTTAACTCCCAACTGTTCTCTCTTCATGACGAAGCCCAAACGTTTCCTCGTATTCGCGTACAAATTGTTCTTCCCATGAAATTGGGAATACTCTTTTATTTAATACTGGTGCGACGGTTGGTATTTGGCAGTATCCTCGTATCAAGTGCACATTGCTCCACGTGGAAACTAAGGATAACCTTTAAGTTTCGAATTTGAAGCGCCGTTATCTCCTGACTGTTGATCTTGCATTTTTCGGAATTCAAAACGTCCCTTCCGTTTTAACCCTTGATTTACTTGGGTTTTCAACAATCACCTCACTCCCTGAGGCTATTTAAGTTCCTCGTGGGTGCTTCATCTTTGTTGTTGCTATCTGCAAGTCGTTCTTTTTTGCTAAATTTGCAAAGTAGTGTTTTGCCTTTGCCACTTATGTACTCTTATCTTCTGGTGATACCTCGATCAGAACCTGAACAAGTGAGTTTCTCCCCTGTTGTTCAGTTTTAGCATGAACTTCCTCTTCTTACCCCTGAGTAATCTCCATAGTAGTATACTTGGTGCATAATCATTTTGGAAGTTCCTTGTTGGATATTCCTTGCAGCGTCTGTTTTTCAGAAATCTAGGGTTTTCCCTTTTCTGCTTTAGTTTTGGTTGATCTCTCGTACTGATGATGTTTTCTTTTCCTTTGTAGTGCCTCCAAGAATTAACTTGGATAATATTAGGGCGAAAGCTTTCAAGAAGACTGCTCCAGTGCTGACGAAGGTAGTTCCCAGCGAGGTGATTGCTGTTGGTGAATCTTCTAAACGTGTGGAAATTGCTGTTGGTGAATCTTCTAAAGTTTAGATTCCCACAACTTCCGCCGGTGCTTCTCCCACGTCTCCTTCGTTGAGGGAGACCATTCGGTCTTCCAAGGAGGAAGTGGCTCCCTCAATCGTTGTTCGCACTGCCGAAACCCCTGCTGGCGCTACGTTGGAGTCTTCTTCCATATGAAAACCATTCGGTCTTCTAAGGAAGATATGGTTCCTTCGGTCATCGTTCGGGCTCCTGAACCTGACTCTAGTGCTTGTTTGGCATCCTCCTCCAATCCTCCGACTACGAAGGTTTTCAAGGAGGCCGAGGGTACTGCTTCTAGGAAGCGCCCTTGGTTAGATGATGATGTGTTCCAACCTTCCTGGTTCCTTGAAGAGGTCGACTTGGTGATAGGTGATTTTGACAAGGCACTAGAATGGTGAACTTCTGTCCAAATGCCTGCCGAGAGCAGAGCCTTCTCTATGGTCCTAGATAGGGATTTTGTAAAGTCCCTGGTGATTTAAGTTTCTCTTCATTACCTTTCGTTCTGAAGATTTTTTGCTCTTGACTGACTCTTGAGTCGTTGCAGGAGCCTTGCTGGTAATTTCCACAATCAAGTGGAAGCAACTTTTGGACTCAGTAAACTGAGTGATGAGCTTTCCAGGCTTCGGGAAGAATCCAGAGCCAAAGATGTTGAGATTGCTCGTCTTGGAAACAACGCATGGGAGATTGCCTGAGTGAAGAATTCTGAAAATGAGCGTCTTTGTTCAGATTTGGATGGTGCCAGGGAGAAAATCTGAAAGCTGGAGCGGGAAGTTGAAAAGCTTTCAGCAGGGGCGAAAGGGTCTGGAGTTGTATCAATGCCACAAAGGCAAGCTGTTACCCTTTTGCCTGAGTCCCTTCCGACCGATGTTCGCAGGGCTTGCATCTTCAAATATTTGCAGAGTAAGCTTTTTGTCGACATGCTGAACGCTTATAACTTGCAGGCATATCGGGACGGTGAGAACGAGGTATGGGAATCGATACTAAGGAGAAATCCTTATTTCAACATGACTCCCCACCGTGCCAATTATCATCCTAAAGTGTTTGCAAAGCTGGGACTTCCTCTTCCTGCTTGGGCCAAGGATGGGGTGGACCTCCCTCCTCAAGATCCGGATATAATGCATCATCTTGATGACTCTCCTCCTTTGTCTCCTCTTAAAGAATTCAGCTATGAAGAGCTTGCCTTGAATGTAGGTTTGATCAAAGGCCAGGCTTCTTCAGAAAAAGCTGGATAAAGAGTATGGAATTGCGGAGGATTTTGTAGGTTGGAGTTTACAGAATTCTTTGCAATCCCCGACGAAGAAAAACAAATGATGAGAGGACTCATGGCCAATAGCCATCATATGTTTTCCCGACTTTGTTCTTCTTGACTTTGTGTTGCTTCTAACAAAGTTGCTTTGAGAAGGACTCACTCAGGTTTTAAACCGACGCCTTGTAGAAGGTCCCACACAGGTTTTAAACCGATGCCTTTTGATTTTGTTGCTGGATCTGATCTTGAGTGTTGTGTGTTGCCCCCAATCAAAAGATAGTGTGTTGAAAACTGAGAATTGTATTGATTGAGTTGAATATTGTTACATCATGAATGAAAAAAATAATCTCCTCAAGGATAATATTTCTTCAAGTGTCTAGCATTCCACGAACGATCCAACTCTTTGTTTGTTATCATGTTCTTCAGCTTATATGCTCCTGAACCGATTGGTTTAATAATCATATATGGGCCTTCCCATGAAGGGTCCAATTTCCTCTGATGGCGTGGGCCTTCCTTAATACCAAGTCTTTTGCTAGGTATCGATGACTCTTTACTCGGGAATTAGAATGTGATGCTATCCTTCTTTGATAATGGTGAGTATGTGCTATTGCTTTTGCATGAACTTCATCTAATAAGTCAAGGCTATCTAGCAATCCCTCTTCATTCGCTTTCTCCTCGAACTCTCTTTCCCATAGTGTTCCAGCCATTATCTCGACAGGCGCCAATGCTTCAGATCCGTAGGCCAGTTTAAAAGGAGTTTCTCCTGTGGGAGTTTGAACCATAGTTCGGTAGGCCCACAGAACGTTTTGCAATTCTTCGACCCATAAAGCTTTATCAGCTTCGAGTGTCTTCTTTATCCCCTCAAGTAATGTTCGGTTTGTAACCTCCACTTGGCCGTTGCTTTGGGGGTATGCCACTGATGACATACGATGCTCAATCAGATATGTACTGCAAAATTGCTCAAATTGTGGATTATCGAATGGTGTGCCATGGTCGGTCACTAGTATTTTTGGCATCCCGAACCGGTAAATGATAGACTCAAAGATGAACTTCTCCACCTTTCTTTCAGTGATGGTTGCCAGAGCACTAGCCTCGACCCATTTGCTGAAGTAATCAATCGCTACTATTAGATATTCTCTTCCGCCGGATGCTTTGGTGAATTTTCCCATTGTCACATCCACCCAGCCGGTACCCTATCTGGCATACCCGAGTGTGTGATCCACAGTCCACAAGATCCAGTATCTAGTAAATCAACCTCCCACATTAACAATAATATAATCAAGGCAAGACTAAATCAAGGTTAACAATATTATTCAAATGAATCAAAGTAAAGTAATGAGATAATCATCAGAGTGCGGAAATGATACCAATAGATATATAAAATCAAATGTAGAGTGAGGCGGAATCTCACTCCACGAGTACAGCGGAATGTAGATCGAAAGTCAAAGGAAATTACAACTGGTAAAGAACGTCTTCATAAACATAGACTTCATAACTAAGCTAGAGTCTATTCTACTTTGTAAAGAACGTCTTCATAAATATAGACTTCATCAATCACGCTCAGACACTCCCACTCCATAGTAGGGCTAATCTTTGTAACAAGTGAGACCACTCGAGGAATCCTCAATGTAATCTTCATAGTTGCCAACACCTTGTGTGAAATCCAGCCCAAACCTAGCCCGGGGCACCCTATTTGTTTTGGGTGAAGAAAGGCTTGTTTGATGTTAGACCCTGAAGTTGGACATTTATTTCAATGTTATTACCTTGAGAGCCTTAGGAAATCATGTCTGATCTTTCCCTTAGTGTAGATCCATGTCCCGAAATGATGGAAGTTGTCCTTGTGGGCCCTCTTTATGGAAGACATGGTGTTTGACCTGAAGTGGGGGAAATAGAGACTTGTGGACCCTTTTGATTAATGATTTGGTGTCGGAGCCCAAGCCCTTGGACATTGTCGATGATGCCCCTCACTTGAGAGCATTGTCTGTTTTAGTTTTGAAAATGCATCCTGAAGAAGGTGAGCTTAGTTGGTGGACCTAATGAACTCCCGTGCTCGATCTGAAGGTATTTCCTGAAACTAAACTTCTTGATGGACTTGTAGAAGAAAACCCCACTCAATTTGACCTTGTATAGCCTTCCGAATCCCTATCCGAAGTTGCTGAACTATGTCTGGCCAATTCTGCTTGCGCATCGGAGAAGATTGAATTAGTTGAAGCACCTAATGAACTCCGTGCTCAATCCGAAAGTATTTATGGAAACTAGACTTCTTGATGGACTTGTAGGAGAAAACCCCACTCAATTTGACCCCGTATAGCCCTTCAAATCCCTGTCCGAAGTTGCTGTTCATGCCTTGGTCGATTGCCAGTCAACCAAGCCAGTCGACCAGCAGTAATGGAATTCGAAAATCACAAAAATATTTACCATTTTGACCCTACCTTTTTGAAACTCGTGAATGAGGGTCTACCCTGATCATTGGCACTCCAGAGAACGAAAAGTGACACTCTCTTGAGCTCCCCTTGGTGTTTGTGAAGATCCTTGACTCCAATCATTAGTTTTCCACCTAAATGATCAACTCAAGGTATGATTTCTCTTATTCTTCTTCTAATCTACTCAATCTCCTATTAATTATTACTCTTGGGACCATGGCTGAAGTGCTGCAACCTTGCAAACACTTGGGCATGAGCTTCCCCTTTCATTTCCATCAATCTCACTTCATTCTTGCTATGATATACTTCCATTATGATTACTTACATTGCAATTCCATGATTCCTTTCATTTCAATCTATTCTTTGACTCAAAACTGATGTGTAGATGTATGCTAGGTCTGATTTACTATGAATTCATGATTCTAAATTAGTTCTTATCATTCCCTTAATTGATTCCCCATCATTCCTTGCAAATACAATCAATTCCAATTCAATTCTTGATATTTAGCATATAGAACATAGGGTTTCAAATTGGGGGTTTTCAATTGGGCCGTTGGATCGTCATGAAATTTGGTGTGTAGTGTCCTCATATTGTTATTATAATGCTCTCCAAATTTCGTGTCGATCGGAACACCGGAAGGTAAATTTCGGACCAAATCTTCAATTCTGCCCATTGTTAACAAGTCTTGGTCGACTGCCTTGGTTGACTGTCGGTCAACCAAGCCAGTCAACCAAGAGATGGTAACATCCCTGTACTTGGCCGAATTGCTTCGTTTGACCTCCGATTCGATTGTTTTCTTCTCTGATGTTACTTGTACGTGGTCTAGGGTACCAACACTGACTTTTGGGCTATTCTAAGTGATCTTTGGGATTAGTTTTCGACTCGATTAAGGTAAGGATAGTTATCTCCATAAACACATAGGCTATGAACTTATGTTTTGGTGTTTACACTCAGTGAACATGGTCTCTTTATTACTTTTGAACATCATAGGACTATTATACATGCTTTAGAACAGTAGTATTGTGATTTCATATATTCTTGTTATAATGATTAATTATTATTGTCACTTATACTTATGATGAATCATTTCAATATTATGGTTGAACCTCTGTTATGATGATGTATCAAATGTATGTGAGATGTTGGACTTGAGTATGTGGTTGCTTAGGTATAACTTGGGATTGGGGAGTGTTCTATTGACACTTCTATCCTTGGGCATCGGTGGGAATAGTATAAGATGTTCTCTAAAGGTGCCCATCGACACTTTCCTGGGTTATTGGATGACATACATAGGATTGTCTAGGTGTATGGCTAGGACTAATCCTTGTTGTATCAGACCCGAATCGGAAGGGTATTGAGACCGAATGACCCGTGGTAGAGTATGGTTGATGGGCGCTCAAGACCGGTAACCACTCCGTGAGAGGACTTAAACCATACTGCGGATACCCGAAAGGGGCAATTTATTTGTAGGGTTGCAAATGGATAGACCTAGGCTCACGGGTGCTCAAGACCGGTAACCAACCTGTGAGAGGACGTGAGAGCTTCCCGTTTACCATTTGTGGATGACCAATAGGGTTGATGAGTCTATAGTTCGAGTTGGTCGGTGCCATAGGATACGTTGACTCTAGTGTAAAGGATACGGAACCAAGTTGGTCGATGCCATAGGGAAAGTATCTGGATCTGACATGATACGAATGAGTAGATGACTTGCATTGGGCTAGGGTTCGCCGTGACATGCGCCAATACTTATACCAATGGTGATGTGAGATAGTGGTGACTTAATTCCCAAAGATGGTTTGATGAGGACTTTACCCAATTACCCGGCAGACCCAAGATATCTTGTATGATTGAGGGGGAGTGACAGACGACCCAAAGAAGTATGGTGCTATGGCTTAAAGCATGTCTACCTTAGAGACCAGCATTCGTAGAGTTAGAACCATACATGCATCATGTGTTTCATATCATATTGCATCATGTTATGGTTTGTATCATATGGCTTATGTTTTATGGAATGACTACCTTGCTGAGTTCTTTTGAACTCACTCCTTTTTGCAACATATTTTGTTAGACTTTTCTGCAGGTACTACTACTGTTGACTTTGACAGTCAACACTCTGAAGACCAAGTTGGTGACTCGTACCACACTGGTGGCGGTGAATACGTTGATAAAGATTAGCAGTCCGAGACTGATATTTGTCAGGAGCAGATGCGGCCTGGCCTAGTTTTTTATAATTTTGTTATTTAGGAAACATTGTATAAGTTAGAAGAAACTGTAATTTAGTTGTTTACCTTTCCTTTCCCTTCTTTTAAGAACTGGTTGTAACTTGCACCTTATCTCGATCTACCTTCCGTTGTTATTGTAGAATGGGTTTCCGCCTCATTTCACATTTTGATTAATTATTTTATTAGTATCTTTTCACACTCTGATGCTCTTTGTGATTCTTTTGAGATTCTTCCTTGACTTTTATTATTAAGTTATTTGAAAATTTTGATTTGTTCCTACTTTTGATTATATTATTGTGCTAAATGGATATGATCTTTCCTAAACTAGATCTTTTGGGCTGTGGATCACTCCATCGGGTAATCTAGATAGGGTACCCTTAGGGTGGATGTGACACCTTGCATATTGTATACTTCTTCATCTTGCGCTTCTTCATATTGCGCTTCATAGTCATCAAGGTGTGAAACCCAGCCCTAACCTTGACCCGGAAACCCTGTTGTTTGTAGGTCTGACAACTCGAAGTAAAGCGAGAAGTCAGCTATGGGCCATCCAAGTGGAGGACTTTGTAACTGGCTTTGAATCCATGACGTGTTGATGATAGTGTTCTAATTATGGAAACTGAATCCTGATGAAGATCGGATTAGTTGATGGACTTGGAGTGCTCTCTATCATGGTTCGAAGGCATTTCTACCTATTAGGTAAGTCACTTGGTGTGTGTGCAAAACCCCTTTATGTTTGGATTTGATATGAGCCCTCAATTCCTTGTTTTGGACTTGTTGTTCTGATTGGTCGACTGGACCAGTCTCCAATCGACCAATGGGTTCTGTCTTTGCTAATTAGGTCTTGCTTGATCTATTTAAGTCCAATCTCGAGTCTACTTCGTATTTTCTACCTCCAAACTCTTTGGAACGAACCAATGACCTCTGCAAGTCATCTCCCTTGCGTTCTTGGTGTTTATCTTGACGGATCTTCGTCAAAACTCGTGTTCTTACACAAAAAGGTATGTCTACACTCTCTT
This sequence comes from Hakea prostrata, assembly GCF_041222555.1. NCBI lineage: Eukaryota > Viridiplantae > Streptophyta > Magnoliopsida > Proteales > Proteaceae > Hakea > Hakea prostrata. The sequence continues at coordinate 28,531,045 of NC_142606.1, forward strand.
CTTCTTCTTCATCTTTGTTTTCTTTCCTTTTTGGGTTGAGACAGTAGAGAAGATGCTGCATTCTCTATTGCAAACATCTCTGTACTTATCTCTCATGATCTTCCTAAGGATTAATGGCTAAAGCAATGATCTTAATCATGGTCATTGCAAGCTTTTGAAGGAATCATGATCTAAATCATGATCATGTCTTCGTTCATCTTTGATTTAAATTCTGATCTTCTCAGATCTATTTTATTGATCATATTAGTAGTCAATCGCTGTGTTTTCTTTACATGATCCATGATCTATCAATCTCTAGTTGTTTCTCCTTTATCATACCATGCTTTCTTCAAGAATCATGACTACATCAATGGTAAGTTTTGTTTCCTTATTTAGATCCATGTTCTTCAGTCTTAGATCTATTTTCTTGAAGATCTATGCATGCCTTTCATGATTTCTTTATCAAAATCAATGATCCATAATCCTAGTGTTCTAGTCTATAAATTGTACTTTGAATTCTTCAAGAACTATGATTGATCTGATTATGGTAACTTTTGTTTCCTAATTTGTAACTTGAAGACTTGATTCGATTAGTGTTTTGAAGTCCTCTATATACTAGGATGCTATCATAGTAGTTTACCCTTTGTTTGGTACCCTTTTGAACCACCAAATTCGGTTCTTTATTCTCAAAACTCTGATTTTGTAGGCCACTGTCTCTGTTGGTCGACTGAGACAGTAGACCAATCCAATCAACCAATGAGTACAACAACTCCATATTTGGTATGTTTTGGATGTTTTGATATCTTTCCTTTTAGGGATGTTTCCTAATATGTTGTATACACTTGTTTAGGACCTTCATCTCAAGTTTGTCAAGATCTTACTTGAATTTTTAAGATTCCTTTGCGAGTTATATAAGGTAAGGATGGTTACTTCCTTAACAACATAAATTGTATATCTTAGTTTCTATATTTGAATCTTGTTAGTTTATTTCTTTAATTAGATTCTTGCAATGTTATACTACTGTTGTACTGTCTAGATATCAGTAGCATTACTTGTTTATATTAAATTGACTCATGTATGATTTACTTACCAGTTTTATACAGGTTGAATGTTATTATTGATTTCTTTCCATATATGAAGTTATCATATATGTGATGTTATGGATTGATGCTTGTGTATGCTAAGTATGGTTTGGAAAGGGGAGGTGTCCTTTTGACACTTCTGTCTTTGGACTACTACGGGAATATTATGGGATGTTTCCGGAGATGCCCTTTGGACACCTTCCTAAACTGTTGGATGACATATTTAGGATTGTCTAGTAGTGTTTGGCTAGGATGTCCCGTTATGTCAGACCCTAATCGGAGGGGTATTGAGACCGAACGACCCGTGGTAGCAATGGGGATTCATGGGCGCTCAAGACCGGTAACCAATCCGTGAGAGGACAGGAATCACATTGTGGGGACCATTTATCGGTAGGGTTGCATATGGATAGACTTGGGCTCACGGGCGCTTAAGACCGGTAACCAACCCGTGAGAGGACGTGAGAGCTTCCCGTTTACCATATGTGGATGACCTATAGGGTTGATGAGTCCGTAGTCAGGGACGTATGAGGACTCTAGTGTGAAGGATACCGGAAAGGATCGCCGAGGGCGAGGAATGGACGTATCTGGATCTGACTTGATGTAACTGAGTAGGAGACTTGCATTTGGCTAGGCTTTGACCCTGACATGCGCCGGTACTTAGACCAATGGTGATGTGAGAGAGTGGTGACCTATATCCCTAGCCATGGAATGTCCCGAGGGATGCCGGACCCACTACCAAAAGGCGTTGTGTGATGAGACCTTCCTAAAGAAGTACGGTGCTATGACTTAAAGCGTGTCTGCCAATAGAAACCAGCATACATAGAGTTAGAATCATATTGCATCATGTGTTTCATATTGTTGGGAAATGCCATGTCAGCATTTGCCACATCAGCCTCTATTGGTTTTGATGATAATAAGCATGAATTACTAATGGCTATATTGAGTTATGATGTTTTAGGTCAAGATGAGAACAAGTAGACCAACTCCAAGTCAAAGCCAAGATCATGCCAAGATAGACATGAAGTCTAAGTCAAGATGACCATGCCAAGATGGACATGAAGACCGTTCCACAAAATCAAGTCGAAGATCAAGACTTAGGTTGAATTAGGGCTTAGGACACTCTCGCATACACATTCATGTAAATGCATCAATTATATGTAATTCATATTACTAGAGTGACCTAGGACATGTTAGTGAGGTGTACAATACTTAGGGTTGACCAAAAAGTCCAAAAACCCAAGCCATGTCCCAGCCCCAACTTAAGTCAGCAAAACAGAGTTCAGACGGGCAGCCGTTTGAGTAGACGGATGTCCATCTGCATTGATAACTCTGTTTCTCAGAAAACAACAGAAGGCCAAATGGAATTTCCATCTGGTAGACGGATGTCCGTCTGAGCCAGTCCAAGGCCAGACGGATGACCGTCTGGGCAGACGGACGTCCATTTGGCCCAGATTTGACTATAACGGCTAGTTTAAAGAGAATATCCTCTACAACTGTTTGCAACGGATACTTTTGAGACGGATGACCGTCTGACCAGACGGATGTCCGTCTGGGCTGAAAAACAGGACAAAAATGTGTCCGTTTTCTATCCGTTGGGGATTGGGTTTTGGCACTCAAAGGTGCTCTATAACCCAATTCACCTCATTTGAGAGCAAAAACACACACACTTGATCACCCACTCTCCAAGTGATTCTAAGCTCTCAAATTGCAAGAAAGCCTTGTGCTTTGCCTTTCACCTTCTCCCCAACCTTGAAGAACATTCCAAGGTATTAAGCAAGCTTGTGGAAGCCAAGCTTGAGAAGATTAAAGGCGTCGGTGGTGCATACATTTCTATTTGAGCATACAACTCACATTGCATCACATTCACACAAGAGGTAAAGTGTCACACCTCTTGTAAGGTAACATCCTTCCTTTGTAACTGTTTCAACTCTAGTCTAGGTTGGTAGATTAGAATTGGTCATTGGGTGCTCTTGCCCGTGAACAAAGATTGCTTGGGTGCTCTTGCCCGTAAACAAAGATTGTTAAGGGGTGCTCTTGCCCTTCTTGCTAAACAAAGATTGTAAAGGGTTCTCTTGCCCCGTGACAAAGATTATTGTAAGGGTTTGATCTCTACCCATTGTATTGAAAGAGAATCAATAGTGGAATACTCTATTGAGGCCAAGAGAGGAGTGGACGTAGACTTGCAAAGTCGAACCACTATAAAATACTTGTCTTGTGGTTGATTGTATTGTTTTATTTCATTTGAATTTTCAATTTACCCTATATTTCTTCACAAACCAAAAAATTGGGACAATCCACTAGTTGCAACCTAATCATCCCCCTCTAGGTTGCACCAACACATATCATATAGCATTTTACTTTGCTTTGAAATCCTGCTATATATGTTGATATGGATTAACTGCCTTACTGAGTTTCTTTGAAACTCATTCCTTTTGTACAATGTTTTGTTAGACTGCTCTACAAGTTCTGAGTATCATGACTGCTAATATGAAGAAGCGCAAGGAGAAGAGGCATATCTCCAGGAAGGTGATTGCGGTTACTACAATTACACTGAAGATTCCGCAGGTGGTTATGCTGCGTACAATGCTTAGTCCGACCATAGAGTGGAAGCGCCCTTGTGCCATTTTTGAGATTTATACTTATAGAGATGTTGTCTATAAGATTGAGAACAATTTTGTTACCTATTGTACCTGCTATTGGGATTAGATTTCATTATGTTTCTTTTCTTTTAGAACTACTATTCCGCTGGTTGTAGATTGGGATTCCGCCTCACTTTACTTATTAATTTAGACACTCTGATTATCTTTCGTACTCTGATTATATACATGGTGTATTCTTTCCTTATTTGGATCTTTGGTTTATCTTCTGCACATTGATTATTATTGTTCATGATTATGTTATTGTCTATGTGGGAGGTTGATTACTCGATACTTGGTCTTCGGGGCTGTGGATCACACACTCGGGTATGCCAGGTAGGGTACCGGCTGGGTGGATGTGACACAAGGCCTGCAGAATAATCTAACAAAAGATGTTGTACAAAAGGAGTGAGTTTCAAAAGAAACCCAATAAGGCAAGTAGTTCCATAATAGCATAAATAACATGATCGAATAAACAAAGCATAATGTAATATGATATGAGACAGACAATGCATGTATGAGTCTAACTCTATGTATGCTGGTCTCTATAGGCAAACATGCTTTAAGTCATAGCACCATACTTCTTTGGGTAGGTCTCAATTCACTCATCCTCGGTTGGCAACGGGTCCTTCATCCCTCTCGAACAATCCATGGTTGGGGGTTAAGTCACCTCTCTCTCACATCACCATTTGGTCTAAGTACTGGCGCATGTCAAGGTAAAGCCTAGCCTAATGCAAGTCATCTACTTAGTTACATCAACTCAGATCCAGATACGTCCATTCCTCCCCTCTCGGGATCCTTTCCGGTATCCTTCACACTAGAGTCAGCGTATCCGACTCTCTCAAGTACGAACTCATCAACCCTCTATGTCATCCACATATAGTAAACGGGAAGCTCTCATGTCCTCTCACGGGTTGGTTATCGGTCTTGAACGCCCATGAGCCCAAGTCTATCCATATGCAACTCTACCCATAAATGGCCCCCACAATGTGATTCATGTCCCCTCACGGATATAACTCACCGGTCTTGAGCACCCATGAATCCCCATTGCTACCACGGGTCGTTCGGTCTCAATACCCTTCCGAATCGGGTCTGATATAACAGGGAAATATCCTAGCCAAACACTGCTAGACAAGTCCTAGGAATGAAAACCAATAATCCGGGAAAGTGTCAAAGGGCAACATTGGAAATATCCCATACTACTCCCAATGAAGTCCAAGGACAGAAATGTCAAAAGGACATTCCCCAATCCCAAATCATTCCTAAACAATCACAATCATAATTCAGTCATACATCCACGACAGATATCTCATCATATGAAAGAGTATAATAAGACAAGATTAAATAAATAAGCAACATACATGAATAAGTATTCATACATGATCCAAGTACATAAAGTAAATAAGGAAATAAGATCCTACTGTACTTACAACATTCATATCATAATAGAAACTAACATAACAATAGCAAATCTAAGTAGTTCCCAAATTAGAAACTAAATCTATGCAATCTATGTTAATATGGTAACAACTTTCCTTACCTTAAATAGATTTGAATATATTCGGACGGACAAGAGGATGAATCCAAAGTTAGCAAATAAACCCTAGAATAGCATCACACAATCATTAGGAAGTAGTCCTAAAAGAATAAGCATCAATCGAATCAAAATGGACGAAGAAATCCAATTCTGTCATTGCGGGTTGATTGGCTGGGTCGACTGAGTCAGTCGACCCAGGCAGTCGCCCAAGAGCAAATCCGAATTCAAAAAGAGAATCTTGATCCGAAACCTATGCTACACAATCCGGAATGCGACGAAACTTGGAGAGAATGTCTAACGCAGTAGTCTAAGACTAAAAAGCATAATTTAGACATCAAACAACTATCAAAACCATTACTTACTAATTTGAAATCATAGTTTCTATTTTGGTAAAAATCATGGTTTTCATTGGAAACATGCTATGAATGAAAGAGATGAACTAGAGATGATAAGGTCTCATTCTAGTACAAGAACACAGTAAATCAGAGGTATGAATAATCATGGAGAGGCATCTACAATGCTAGAATAAATCAAAATAAGAATAGATCATAGTTTAAGAAGAAATCATAAAAATCATATTAAGAATGAATAAGATGATCATGGCACAAGAGAATGAAAAGAGATTGTAAAGATATGACTACAAGGTTGTAGCATCTTCATCATAATCTCAGTTCAGAGATGAGAGTGATCATGGAAAGAATGAATCAATAACACAAAAGATTGAATACTAACCTTTGATTGAAGAACAAGAGAGAGAATTAGCAAGTTTGCAAGATTAGGTCTTCTTCTACACTTTTGGAGGCTTGGAGATGAGTTCCCTTTGTTCTCTAAGTGTTTTGGAGGCTAGGGATACTAAAATCATGAAGTCATGGGGTATATATAGCAATATAACCTAAACAGAAGATTCTGCTCGAGTTCAGCATCTATGGGTCGATTGGCTGGGTAGCCTAGCCCAGTCGACCCAAGCAGTTGACCCAGGCAGACAACAAAGCCAACATCAGGGATTTGAGGGCCTTCCACTACTCGAAATCAAATGAAACTTTAAACACATATTCTATAACTTACCTTGCATGGAAAAATGGCTTTAAATCATATCCCACCAAGCTCTAAGGTCATCAACCAATCTTCTCTTCATCAAGGCATAGACTCTTTTCTATATCCAACACTGTCTTCAAGTATGGGGCATCATCTTCAATCTCCATAGGTTCGGAGGTGAACACTATATCTTCTACTGATATGGCCCATAGTTGACTTTCACTTCTACTTCGGGTCTTTGGACCTACAGACAAAAGAGTATCCGAGTTAAGGTTAGGGCCGGGTTTCACACCCATGATATCGATTCCCCACATCGCAAAAGGGATGGGGTCTAGAATCGAAGTCAAGGTTTCAGCTGGTCTTTTAGATACTGTAGCATGGATCTAGAAATTGCTACACCGACAAACATATTCCATAGCAGATTGCTGGAGCTTAGGCCAATACAAACCAAGTCTTAAAATTTTGTGTGCCAGGGCCCGACCTCCCATGTGAGCCCCACAAATTCCTTCATGAACCTCGGCTAGAGCTATTTCCGATCCTTTGGGACCCAAGCATCTTAAGAGGGGTCCAGCATAGGATCTTTTGTATAGCCTTCCATTCTGCATTATGAATCGTGCTGCTCGTACCTTGATTAATCTCGCCTCTTTCGAATCTTCTTGCAACTTATCATCTCTTAGATATCTGCTTAGCTTCAATATAGGATACTTCCTTCTTTTGGTAACTTGGGAATGTTACTTCCTCTATATAGACCGAAGGGTCTAAATTCTTTTCCTTGGCGTTAGCTAGTCTTGATAGCTCATCTGCCATTGTATTTTCTTTTCTTGGGATCTGACATACTTTCAGATTCCTGAATTCTTTCCGCAATGTTTGCACAATCTCTTGATATTTTTGCAATTGAGGTTCTTCGACACCATACTCCCCTTGTACTTGATTGGCAATAAGTTGTGAGTCACTAAAAATAGTTACCTCCGCTATTGCCAATGCTTTTGACAAGCGAAGTCCAGCTATTAGAGCCTCTTTCTCTGCTTCATTGTTACTTGCTTCAAACACAAATCTCAATGCATACCGAATAATAAAACCTGTCGGGCTTTTCAAAAGAATTCCTGCTCCTGCTCCTTGTTTATTGCTCGAGCCATCCACGTACACCTCCCACATGGTTGGAATACTAGGCTCAAAAATCTCTTCTATTGGTGCAGTTGTTTCTACCACGAAGTCGGCCAATGCTTGGGCCTTAATTGTTGTTCGGGGCTTAAAGCTTACTTGGAACTCGCTAAGCTCGATCGACCAAGCTACCATTCTTCTAGACAAATCAGGTTTACGAAGAACTTTACAAAGAGGAAAAGTTGTAAATACCTCGATTGGATGAGCCTGAAAATGTGGTTGTAGTTTTCTGGCTGCTATCATTAGAGCCAAGGCCTGATTTCGATCTAGGAATATCGCGTTTCTGCGTCCAGTAGTACGTGGCTGACATAATAGATTGGCCACTGCTTTTTATCTTTTTCTCGAACAAGCACCGCGCTTACTGCCGAGGGGGATGTTGCTAAATATAGTTGCAAAATTTCTCCTTTTTCCGGTCGGGACAGTAGCGGTGGTCTTCCCAGCGTTTCCTTTAGATCTTCGAACACCTTTTGACATTCTTCAGTCCATTTCGCCTCCTTACTGCCCCTCAAATCTTTGAGTGCTTTGAAAAAAGGTAGGCACTTTTCTCCCGACCGTGTGATGAACCGGTTCAACGCGACTACTCTTCCCGTTAAGCATTGCACATCTCGAACAGTCTTGGGTGCTTCCATATCAATCAAAGCCTGTATTTTGGCCGGATTAGCCTCAATACCTCTTTGTGATACCATAAAGCCCAGGAACTTGCCCGAAGAGACTCCGAAGGCGCACTTTTCCGGATTCAGCTTCATTTGGTACTTTCCCAGTACTGAAAATACCTCCGCTAAATCCTCAATATGCTTTGACCTGGTAGTGCTCTTCACCAGCATATCATCAACATATGCCTCCACGTTTCTCCCGATCAGGTCTTCAAAAATTTTGTTGACAACCCTCTGATAAGTAGCCCCTGCATTTTTCAGGCCAAAAGACATGACTTTGTAATAGAAGCTTTCACGATCAGTCATGAAAGCAGTAAACTTTTCATCCTCTTTGTTCATGAGGATCTAGTTGTATCCTGAGTATGCATCCATGAAACTTATGTTTCATATCTTGGGCAATGGATAATAATCCTTTGGACGAGCCTTGTTGAGATCTATGTAATCTGGACACATTCTCCATTTCCATTTGCCTTCTTGACCATCACCACGTTGGCCAACCAGACTGGGCATTCTATGGGTTCAATGAAAACAGAGTTCTTCAATTTTTCGACCTCACCTCGAACGACTTCGTGCTTTTTAATGGAGAAATTTCTCCTCTTTTGAATTACCGGTTTCACCTTCGGATCTATCCAAAGTTTATGTTCTACAACCTGTCGATCAATTCCCGGCATATCTTCCGCAAACCATGCAAACACATCGCTGTTTTGCTGAAGAAAAAACTTCAGCTCCTTCTTGAATTCTTCTAGCTGCTCAGACCTGATATAAGTAATTCTTTTTTTGTTATCGGGATACAACTGAATTTGTTCCAACTTCTCGACTGGCTCGGGCCTTTGCATCTCTGCCTCGTCTCGATCGTCTCGTACTTTTATTGGTAATGCAGTTACCTTCTTCCATCCCTCCTTATCCTTCAAATATGCTACATAGCACTATCGAAAGATTCTTTGGTCAGAAGAAACCTGACCAATTCCCATTTTTGTCGGGAATTTTATCTTCAGGTGCTTTGTTGAAACTATAGCACCTAACTTCAATAAGGATGGCCTTCCGAGGATAATGTTATAAGCCGGAAGTTCTCGAACCACCAAGAAATTTACCCGAACAGTAGCTTCTTTAGGGAAGCTTCCAATCGACAGATCTAGTTGCACTGATCCTTCTGCTATTGCGGACGATCCCAAAAAGCCATATAAGTGTGTAGATGACGGCTCCATCAAGTCTTCATCCACTTTTAAGCTTTTGATAAGCTGCATAAGATAAAAGGTCTACAGCAGATCCGGTGTCAACTAACACCCTATGCACTTCTCGACGTACGATCTCTACCTTGATGACTACGGCATCATCATGAGGTAAACAGACGCCTCTTTCATCTTCCTCACTAAAGGTGATCGAACCCTCACCATTCGGCCTTTTCCGCTTCTATGTTTCTCCTGTTCCAACAAAGTTGGATTTGGCTTTCAGCTTCCGGAGTGACTTAGGTTTGGGACCTCCAAATATTGTTAGTATGGGCGACTGAGTAGCATCGATCACTTCTTTACCCTTCTTAGATTTAGGAGCCTTCGTCGGTCGTTTTGGACTAACCGAACGTTCCCTTTTGCTGACTGTGTTGCTGTCTTGCAGTTCCGTTCATCTTCCTCTGACGAAATTGGACAAATGTCCCTAAGATATCAACCTTTCAATATCCGCCTTTAAATGTCTACAATCATTGGTATAGTGACCGTAATCCTTGTGGAAACAACAATACCTTTCTCTATCCTGCTCCCCAGGCTTCATGGGAAGCTTTGGAGGCCATTTCAAGATATTCTATCTCTTAATAATGTTTAAGATATCAGCCCGAGGAGTAATTAATGGAGTATACTCACTTTTGCCGGGAGATCTCTGCCGCCATGCCTAGTGAGGCTTTCCAACTCGATCACGAACATTCTGCTTCGGCCTCTGCTTGTTCTCAGGGGCCTTCTGTTCTTTTGTAGAGGCTTTATTATCCCCCTGGCGTGCATCTAGGATCACCGTCACCTCTTCCAGCTTTTGACACCTTTGCACCCGTTCAGCATAAGTGGTAGGCATGTCTTGAAGTAGTAACTCTAAGAGCCTTCGGTTAGTGGATCTAGTGAACAAAGCAGTTTTAGCTACCTGTTCATCTAGATTCTCTATCTTCATTGTGACCCTGTTAAATCTTTTCAGGTATTCCCTAATCAATTCACTTTTACCTTGTCTGATAGTGAACAAGGTTTCCTCGGTCTTTTTTATCTGGATTCCACTCTGGAATTCGTCCTATGAATTTTTGCGCCAATTCTTCAAAATCCACGATCCTTCCTGACGGGAGGTTTGAAAACCATTTTTGTGCTGCTCCGTCAAGGATGAACCGAAAACCCTACAAAGGATTTCATCGGAATTACCCACAACAGCCATAGTATGTTGATAGTAATTGATATGAGCGGTAGGATCTCCCGAACCATCGAATGTGGAAAAGGTTGGCAAACGGAATTTGTGAGGAAATTGGTATCCGGCTATGACCTTGGCAAACGGAGTTTTTCAAATAACCGAATAAATATCATCAGTTATTCTCTCTCTCGCCAATTGTCCGAGTTTTTGATTAATATTGGCCAATTCTTGACCAATATGTGCTGACCGATCTCCGACGACACGATCATTCTCCCGAACCGCACGCTTGATAGTTGGTGAGTGAGTGAGTTCGTACTCCTGCACCCAACCTCGTATTTGAATCGGTTGTGCTTCCTTGCGGTCCTTCAAACCGCTCATCTCTCCTAGGGAGCTCTCTAGTTCTCCTAGGTTCTCTTTCTCGCCTCCTATCGCCTATTCCTGGAAATTCTGACCGACATTCCGGTCATCGATCAGTCTTTGCTCCCTTTGTAATGCACGCCTTCCCGCATCACGTTGATCAGGTGCTTGCGGTGCCACCACCTGCCTGGTCAAAGTACGGAGTGTCTGACTCGCCTCCAATAACTGGAGTTTTAGTTGATCCAATTGATACTGGAGCGGATCTGGAGGATTATTACCTCCCTGTCCACCATCTTCCCGTACTTCAAGAGGTCGACTTCCCTCAGGGATATCTGGATTATTTGCTCCGGGAATTTGAACGGCAGCCTCTCGTTGGGCCACCGCAGCCACTGCTACTGCTGCCGATGATCTGGTAACCATGGCTTTTTGAAGTGTTTCCCATTGATGGCGCCAAATGATGCGTCCAAAATCTGCTCAGCCCTTAGATCTCCTGCACATGATCTGCAAAAACGAACGTTAGATGTGGCCTGACCGCTGGGATCGGGAGTCCACCTCCGAAGGCTAAGTCAATTGATGAACTTAATCATAAACGGCTCTGCTTGATCATAGAGCTAAGGAATGAATAACAAGAATACGATTCAGATTGTATGTGTCCTTCTACCTTGTGGGTAGGTGATGTCTTATATAGAGTGTACCTTCGAATCTCCTTCATTGGATGTATTTGAGCCTTCTTCGGATAGCCGTCAGATCTTAACGGATACATCCGTTGAGTGATAGATCCGTATTAGGTTTGGCTAATAGATAACTCCTTTGTTGATACGACTGTTATATGGTAGTTATCCATATAATAGCGAAAAGCATCCGCCGCAAGTGTTGCTACCCATCTCTTTAACAATTAGTCCATTCCGAACATAGCGGATTAGGGCGTGCTTGTTACTAAGTTATTTTACTTCCTCAGCAAGCTACCTTTTGAACCCGGCCAGCTCGGAAGCGAGTCGATTCCTTTCGTCCCGACCTAGGTCGAGGGTCAAACCAAGGATGAACCCGATTCGATTATATTTTCTCCATATCAGTCACAATTAAAGAATTCCTAGTATTACTAATAACCACATCACAACCATTTTAAAACGAAACAAAGTGATACAAATTTACATAAAAACCATATAAATCTTGAAAAATGCTATGCTTCTAATAGTGTCCTTTAGGGGCAGTCTGAAACCTAATTTAGAGAAGAGAAACATCCATATTCAATAGTTTATTTTTTGGGCAAAAATCCTTAATAAAAATATATATTCTTTTGGATGAATAACTTAGTACAAAGAAAAGGTTGGCTTTTGAGCCATAATCCTCAATAAAATTATATTTTTTTGGATGAATAATTTAATAAAAAAAAGGGCCCAACCGGGTTCGAACCGGTGACCTCTTGATCTGCAGTCAAATACTCTACCACTGAGCTATGAACCCTCTGTTGAAAAAAATATTTTATTTAGAATAAAATAATAATTTATGAAAGTTTCAACTGTATGTATTTCTCCATGAGTTGTTTTAATGCTTAACAAAATGGAAAAATGTTTGATGCACATTTGGGGCCATCGGGAAGATCAAGTCAATTCCATGGTATCCAGAGATATATGGATATCAGATGGAATACAACTCCATCCTTCAGTCTGGGGGTTGGCTCAATGTGAGCTTTCTAACTGCCACGTTTCACTTTCTTGAAAATACTGTGAATTTTTTCAACTTTGACTTTCGTCTTTCTTTGCAGTGCCTCCAAGAATGATTGACGTTGGAGCCTCAACCTCTTCAACGACCTAGAAGGATGATTTACATCATCAGCCAACCTAGGGCGCTTCCTAGTGGCAAAATCCTCCAGCTCCAGAGAAGGAGAGGAGGAGGACGCCAAACAAGCTCTAGAGTTGGAAATAGGATCGGCACCTGCAGGGACCGCATCTTCCTCAAATGTCCGAAGGGTCTTCATCATGGAAGACCGAACGGTCTCTTCGACAGAGGCGTCCTTCCCCCGAACCGACTGGTTTAATAACCATATATGGTCCTTCCCATGAAGGGTCCAATTTCCTTTGATGGCGTGGATCTGAGGCTAAGGTATTTCTCAATACCAAGTCTCCTGGTATGTATCGACAATTCTTCACTCGAGTATTATAATGTGACGCTATCTTTCGTTGATAATGTTGAGTTCGGTAGGCCCACAGTACATTCTACAATTCTTCGACCCACAAGGCTTTATTAGCTTCGAGCCTTCTCTTTATTCCCTCAAGTAACATTCGGTTTGTAACCTCTACTTGACCATTACTTTGGGGGTATGCCACTGATGACATACGATGCTCAATCAAATAAGTCCCACAAAATTGTTCAAATTGTGGAAAGTCGAATTGAGTGCTTGATCTTTCACGATTATTTTTGGCATCCTGAACCGATATATGATTGACTCGAGCACGAACTTCTCCACCTTTCTTTTAGTGATGGTTGCCAGGGCACTAGCCTCAACCCATTTGGTGAAGTAGTCGATTGCTACTATAAGATACTCTCTTCCGCTTGACGCCTTGGTGAATTTGCTCATGATATCGATTCCCCACATTGCAAAAGGGATGGGATCTAGAATTGAAGTCATGGTTTCAGCTGGGTGTTTAGATACCGTAGCATGGTCCATTCCGAACATAGCGGATTAGGGCGTGCTTGTTACTGAGTTATTTTATTTCCTTAGCAAGCTACCTTTTGAACCCAGCCCGCTCGGAAGCGAGTCGATTCCTTTCGTCTCGACCGGGGTCGAGGGTCGAACCAAGGATGAACCCGGTTCGATTATATTTTCTCCATATCAGTCAAAATTAAAGAATTCCTAGTATTACTAATAACCACATCACAACCATTTTAAAACGAAACAAAGTGATACAAATTTACATAAAAACCATATAAATCTTGAAAAATGCTATGCTTCTAATAGTGTCCTTTAGGGGCAGCCTGAAACCTAATTTAGAGAAGAGAAACATCCATATTCAATAGTTTATTTTTTGGGCCAAAATCCTCAATAAAAATATATATTCTTTTGGATGAATAACTTAGTACAAAGAAAAGGTTGGTTTTTGAGCCAAATCCTCAATAAAAATATGTATTTTTGGATGAATAATTTAGTAAAAAAAGCCACAACCGGGTTCAAACCGGTGACCTCTTGATCTGCAGTCAAATGCTCTACCACTGAGCTATAGACCCTCTGTTGAAAATAATATTTTATTTAGAATAAAATAATAATTTATGAATGTTTCAATTGTATGTATTTCTCCATGAGTTGTTTTAATGCTTAACAAAATGGAAAAATGTTTGATGCACATTTGGGGCATAGATAGGATCGGATCTTCAACCATTGACCAGAAGAGAGAGAAATGTGTTCCTATAGTATTTAATGGTTTAAAGACATAATCACACATCGAACATTGCAGTGCATAAAAATTAATTCCCAAATAATTAAATGTTAGCGATTTTTTTTCATACTTTTTATTCTATACTAAATGTAGTAAAAAAGGGGGAAAAAAAAAGAAAAATAAAAAAGGGGAGACTTGTTGAAAACTTAGATGTGCATTTGAGACAGATGCTCAAATATCAATATCAAATGACAATACAAGCAAAGAATAAAGCATGTATGCAAAAGAAGTATCTGGAGGGGAATGTACTTTGGTTGTGCCTCTGTTGGCAAGATTTTCTTAATTTATTTCTAATAGCAGATAAACATTAACGAGACATTGATTGTGGTGGTTAAATGTTATAGGAGAGGATCTGGATTCTATATGACAACACCTACGAAAAGAACCATGATATTGTGAAAGACAAGCTACGTAGTGTCCATCTTATATGCGTCTAATCAAGTACTTGGAGGAGTAGCCATGAATCTAAACAAGTTATAATGACTACTCTTATATGATCCAGAATTATGCTAGTACCAATTTAACCATCAGAATAAGGTTTCTTTAGTTTTTGCCTCATCTTGTTCTTCTCTAATCTTGATACAGATTTGACACTATCTTAATCGATTGTGATCGAAGTAGTTGTTGTCCACACCAGATACATGTATCACTAGTGTTTAGTAGATATCTGAATTTCTTTTGAAAGTTTTGCAATATTTTTCATGCAATACAAGGATCAATTCCTCAAAATAGTACTTTTCTCCTTTTGGTCAATCCAAACCTATGCAAACTAATATTTAAACTGATATTTCTGGAAATTACTGAGATCAATGCTAATACTAACCTTCCTAAGTGATGCGTCCAAAATCTGCTCAGCCCTTAGATTTCCTGAGAGTGACCTGCAAAATAAAGCGTCAGATGTGGCCTGACCTGCTGGGATCGGGAGTCCACCTTTGAAGCCTAAGTCAGTTGATGAACTTATTCACAAACGGCTCTGCTAGAGCACAGAGCTAAGGAATGAATAATAAGAACATGATTCAGATAGTAAGCATCTGAGTGTTTTCGTCCGTCCTTCACCTTGTGAGTAGGTGATGTCTTATATAGAGTGTACCTTTGAATCTCCATTGTTGGATGTATTTGAGCCTTCTTCGGGTAGTCGTTGGATCTTAACAGATAGATCCGTTGAGTGATAGACTTCTACTAGTTTGGACTAGTAGATGACTCCTATGATACCACGATTGTTATTTGGTGGTTATCCATATGATAGCGATGAGTGACAGCCGTCGAAAACTGCTAGCCGTCATTAGGTTGATCAACCTACTTCGATAGTATCGGATTAGGGCATACTTGTGGCCTAGTTAGTTTTCTTCCTCAGCAAGCTGCCCCCTGGACCCGGCTCGCTCGGAAGCGAGTTGATTCCTTTCGTCCCGACCGGAGTCGAGGGTCGAACCAAGAATAAACCGAGTTCGGTCATATTTTCTCCATATCACGAGGCCCCCAGACCAAGCGTTCGGTCGATCCCGAGGGCTTGGTTTTTAACTGGGTGCTTTGTCGAACAATAGTCTTGCATAATCCCCCAACCCATTAAACGTCACATCACATTTAATGCGGCTGTCCCGTTTTTTTCTCGAGCTTTGTGAGTATTCTCACTTTTGTGGGGGTGATGCCACGTGTCTTCTGCAGCCAAAACTATTGTTGCTCACGCAATCAAACGACGGTTTCTAAACACTTGTTTTTGATTCGTGAGTTCAAACTTTCGAACCGTCTCCAAATCTCTATCGTTGACGCTGAATTCATCTCGATTGTACACGTCCTTGAACATTCGTATGGGTGGTGCTTAAAAGCGGTTCGTTGTCTCTGTAGGTTTCATTCTCCTTGTCCGGAATTTTGAAACCTCTTCGTCTTCTTAACGCCTTCACGATCCTCTTGTTCTCGAGCCTTCTGCCTCAGTGATTCAGTAAGTATACTGACTCCTTCGCAAAGTTTACTTTCGTCTCCAGGGTTTCTTTTTCTCTAGAAACCACAATTAGACTTTTCAGTAATGGAGGACAGTAGGGTTTCTTCTGAAATTTCCCCTGTGCATAGAGCCGGTAAAGGCAATAGTGGTGATGAGGCCTTTGTTTCTGTCTCCTTTGATCAGTTGGATAGCGACAAGAAATCCTTAACCGCTCTCTAGCGTGACTTCGCAGAAGTTATCCAACAGAGAAAAGTAGAAGAAAAAACTGAGACTTCTTCTGCCCTTCCCGAGTCTAGACCATCCATGACTCCAAAGGTGACCGCCGAATCTTCTGGGCAGTCCAAACAACCTACTAGGTCCACCGGTGGACCTAATTCTGTTGCCTACTATAACGAGGAAAATCTTCCTTTAACCATCAAAGGTTTTGACTTCCCTTCCTCATACCAACTTAGGGCTCCCACTCCTGATGAGAGGGTTGATTCGATCCTTCCGGGCGAATTCTCTTTGTATATAGATACACTGGAAAACGGAGTTCACTTTCCCTTCTTCAATACTTTATTTCCTGCCATTCTAAATCACTGAGATATCTATCCCGGAATGTTCCTTCCCAATAGCTGGAGTCTCATTGTCGGCTTCTTGGGTTTATGCTTTGAACTTGGCATCACACCTTCTCTTCCTCTTTTTGTACATTTTCATGTTCTTTCTGTTTCCCATCCTCCTGACTGGGTTGTGCTTTCTAAGCGCAACAAAGTTGAACTTGACTGGACGGGCAGCATTCTTGCCAAAGGAACTTGCCCTTCCAATCACAAAAGGTGGTGCAAGCGGTATTTTTCTTGCCGAGCGCCCCAATCAGATCTGAACTTCCCGACCGCCTGGAAGCAGTACACTTCATATTATGAGGGTAACCGGGTCCTTCCATTATCCAAGGAAGACAGAGCTGCCATTGGGAAGATCAAGTCAATTCCATGGTATCAAAAGATACATGGATATGAGATGGAATACAACTCCATCCTTCAGTACTGGGGGTTGGCTCAACGTGAGCTTTCTAACTGCTACATTTTTCTTGAATATACTGCGAATTTTTTGAACTTTCTGACTTTCGTCTTTCTTTGTAGTGCCTCCAAGAATGGATCCCAATAGTCTTCGGGTGAGAGATGCCAAGGCTGTTGTGTCTGCAGAACAACGGTCTCCTCGAGCCTTGACTGCAGAACAGGTAGCTTCTATGCCACCTCCAAACCCTTCTTACAAGGGTATTTGAAATCTGAAGCCAGTGGTTGAGGCTTCGGGGAGAGGGAAAAAACCAATGATGGAAGAGGTAGACATCCCTTCTCCCATCCGAACCAAAAGGAAGCACGACTCAGCTAATGCTTCCGGCCCAAAGAAATCCAAGAAGAATAAAGATTCTGAGGAGATCTTCGTTCCTCAATGGACGTTGACGTGGACAGACCGGGCAATGCAAGATCCTGAGAAGGCTGCTGACTGGAGCTCTCTTGGCCTCATGCCTGCCGATCGTCAGGCCTTTGAGACCTTGGAGGACGACGTTCTTGTTCGTTATTCCACAAGGTATTATCTTTCT
Organism: Hakea prostrata; assembly: GCF_041222555.1. Taxonomy (NCBI): domain Eukaryota; kingdom Viridiplantae; phylum Streptophyta; class Magnoliopsida; order Proteales; family Proteaceae; genus Hakea; species Hakea prostrata. The sequence goes on from NC_142606.1 coordinate 28,548,804, forward strand.
TGAGCTTTTGCTACTTGCTGTGTAATCTCTCCTGAAATTTTCTGATAATCTCCCTGTCCTTCCAGGAAAGCTGTGTTGAGCTTTCATCAACACATGGAGGCATTGAGCCGAGTTGGTCGTAATGGCTCCTTGTTGCAAACCTGTGAAGAAAATTTGGCGAAGGCCAATTCTGAAGTGGACCGGCTGAAGAAAGCAGCTGAAGAGTTGAAGGAGAAGCATGATGAAGAGATGACTTCCTTGAGGAAAGAACTTGACTCGTCAACCATTCGTGCTGTTGCTGCTGAACGTGAGGCCAAAAAACATAAAAATGAGGCTACTGCTTTTGGTGAGAGCCTCGAGTTTATGACTCGGGAGAACGAACTCCTGTTGAAGATGGCAGTTCCTAGCAAGCTCAAACATCTTAGACCAGATCTTCAGAGGGACTGCATTCGAAAATATCTGAACAACGTTCCCATTAATAACCTGTTGGGCTCCTTCAACCTTCAAGCTTACCGAGCGGGGCAAAATGATGTCTGGGAAAAGATCCTTGAATCTAATCCTTCTTTCGACACAACTCCCTTTCGGGAGGTGTGTCTCAAGGAAATCTTTGGGAAGCTTAAGTTGTCTTTCCCTGATTAGGTTTTGGAAGAGGAGGATCCCATTCCAGCGGACCCAAACATCGAGGAGTATCTTGTTGATTCGCCGCCCCTTCCGGAAGAACCTCAAAAGCCTGTTCGAGAGAAAGATCCTTCGGCCGACAATGAGGAAGAGCAATAGGAAACCATCTTTATGAATTTTTTTCTTTTTTGTGTAAGGGTTGGCCCTCCACGGTCTTGATGAAATAGAAATCTGTCTTCTTTTTCTCGAACTCCTCTAATGATTGCCTTAATACTTCCTCATATCATAACCAAGGAATTGTCTATTCCCAAGAGATATTTAAAAATAATATATGAATGATATAAGTTATCACGTAGATTAACTTGTACCTTAACTGAAGATAACGTTCGGGACATCAAGGAGATGCGTTCGGGAGAGATGCGTTCGGTCAATTTGATTCTTCTAAACCTTTTATGCCATCTAAACTTTTATCTCCCAACTGCTCCTTCATTTATGACAAAACCCAAACATTTCCTTTTATTCGTATACCAATTGCCTTTCCCAAGGAATTGGAAATACTCTATTATTTAATACTGGTGTGACGGTTGATATTTGACAGTATCCTCATAATAGGTGCACATCGTTCCACGTGGAAACCTAGTTCAGCTTTCAAGTTTTGAATTTGAAGCGCCGTTATCCCCTGACCATTGATCCTGCATATCTAGGAATTCGAAGCGTCCTTTCCATCCTATCCCTTGTTTAACTTGGGCTTTCAACCATCACATCACTCCTTGAGGCTATTTAAACTCTTCAAGGGTACTTCGTCCTTATCTCGCTATTTGCAAGTTATTTCTGTCTGATAGATTTGCAAAGCAATATCCTGTCTTCCTTTGCTGTCTCTGTACTCTTGTCCTCCAACAACATCTTCGATCAGAACTTGAACAAGTAAGTCTTCCTCCCTGTCTATGCCACGAACTTCTTCTTCTCCTTGAGTAATCTCCATAGTATTATACTTGGGGTTTACTCATTACGGAAGTTCTGAATGGTGTTCATTACTTTATCTGTTCCACATAAATCTAGGGTTTTCCCTTTTCTGCCTTTATTAGGGCAAATTCTTGCAAGAAGACTGCCTCAGTACCGAAGAAGGTTGCTCCCTCTGAGGTTAATGCTGTTGGCGAATCTTCTAAAAGTGGGGAGACTACGTTGTTGGTGAATCTTCAGAGCAGATTCCCACAGTTTCTACTGATGTTTCTCCCACACTCCCTCTGCCTGAAGAGACCATTCGGTCTTCCAAGGAGGATGTGGCTCCCTCCATCGTTGCTTGTATTGTTGACGTCCCTGCCAAAGAGACCGTTCGGTCTTCCATTATGAAGACCCTTCGGGCATCTAAGGAAGATGTGGTCCCTGCAGGCGCCGCTCCTATTTCCAACTCTAGTGCTTGTTTGGCATTCTCCTCCACTCCTTCCGTGGAGCTGGAGGATTTTGCCACTAGGAAGCGCCCTCGGTTGGACGATGATGTGTTCCATCCTTCTTGGTCGTTGAAGAGGTCTGACTTGGTGACAAGCGATTTTGACAAGGCACTAAAATGGTGCACTGCTGTTCAAATGCCTACTAAGAGCAGCGCCCTCTCCACGATCCCAAATGTGGATTTTTCAAAATCACTTGTGATGTAAGTTTTTCTTCATTACCTTTCGTTTTGAAGATTTTTTCTTTTGCCCTTGACTAACTCTGAAGTTGTTGCAGGAGTCTCACTGGTAACTTTCACAATCAAGTGGAAGCAGCCTTTAGACTCAGTAGACTAAGTGATGAAGTTTCCAGGCTTCGGGAAGAATCCAAAGTCAAGGATGCTGAGATCTCCCGAGAGAAGAATTCCGAGAATGAGCGTCTTCGTTCGGATTTGGATGATGCCAGGGAGAAGATCCGTCGGCTGGAGCGGGAAGTAGGAAAGCTTTCAGCTGGGGCGACAGGGTCTGAAGCTGTGTCAACATCCCAAAGGCAAGTTGTTACCCCTTTGCCCGAGTCCCTTTCAACAGATGTTCGCAGGGCTTGCATCTTCAAATATTTGCACAGTAAGCCTTTTGTTGACATGTTGAATGCTTATAACTTGCAGGCATACCGGGATGCTGAAAACAAGGTATGGGAATCGATACTAAGGAGAAATCCTTATTTCAACACCACTCCCCACCGCAAAAATTGTCATCCTGAAGTGTTTGCAAAGCTGGGACTTCCTCTTCCTGCCTGGACCAAGGATGCGACAGACCTTCCACCTCCAGATTCAGATATCATGATGATCATGCATCATCTTGATGATTCTCCTCCCTATTCTCCTCTCAAAGGATTCAACTATGAAGAGCTTGCCTTGAATGCAGGTTTGATCAAAGATCAAACTTCTCCCGGTCAAGCTGGATAAAGAGTATGGAATTGCAGAGGATGTTGTACTTGCAGAATGCTTCGCAATCCCCGAGAGAGACAAACAAATGATAACATATGTTTTCCCGACTGTGTTCTTCTTCTTTTTCCTGAATCTGTGTTGCTTCTGACAAAGTTGCTTCGATCTTGTTTAACTTCTTAATGATCACCGATGATTACTTTCTTTTTTGACTGAACGAAGATTGTATCCCAACACTTGTTGTCTCATATGTTTGTTTGATGTAAAGGTTGGCTCCTTTTGGTCGTTTAAAGAAATAAAGAATTAACTTCATCTTTGAACTTTGTCAGTCACTTGAGTCTTTGTTGCAGTAGGTCTTAGTCGTTTCAAAACAATGCCTTTACATAGAGATTTCCGAAGAAATTCAATAAGTTTTGAAAAGGAACTCACTCGGGTTTTAAACTGATGCCTTGTAGAAGGAACTCACTCGGGTTTTAAACCGATGCCTTTACTTAAGAATTTCCGGAGAAATTCAATAAGTCTGAGAAGGAACTCACTTGGGTTTTAAACTGATGCCTTGTAGAAGGAACTCACTCGGGTTTTAAACCGATGCCTTTACTTAAGAATTTCCAGAGAAATTCAATAAGTCTGAGAAGGAACTCACTCAGGTTTTAAACCGATGCCTTGTAGAAGGAACTCGCTCGGGTTTTAAACCAATGCCTTGCAGAAGGAACTCACTCAGGTTTTAAACCGATGCCTTTACTTAAGAATTTCTGGAGAAATTCAATAAGTCTGAGAAGGAACTCACTCGGGTTTTAAACCGATGCCTTTTGACTTTGTCGCTCGATCTGATCTTGAATGTTGTATAATGTCCCCAATCAAAAGACAGTATATTGAAAACTGATAATTGCATTGATTGGGTTGAAATTTTCTACATCATGAATGAAAATGATAGTCTTCTCAAGGATAATATTTCTTCAAATGCCGGCAATTCCACGAACGATCCAACTCTTTTTTGGTTGTCATGTTCTTTATCTTGTAAGCTCCCGAACAAACCGGTTTAACAACCATATATGGTCCTTCCCATGAAGGGTCCAATTTCCTTTGATGGCGTGGATCTGAAGCTAAGGTATTTCTTAATACCAAGTCTCCTGCTATGTATTGACGATTCCTCACTCGGGATTTATAATGTGACGCTATCCTTCTTTGATAATGTTGAGTTCGTGCTATTGCTTTTGCACTAACTTCATCCAACAAATCAAGGCTATCTAGCAATCCTTGTTTGTTCGCCTTTTCTTCAAACTCTCTTTCCCGTAGTGTTCCAGCCATTACCTCAATAGGTGCCAACGCTTCAGATCCATAAGCCAATTTAAAAGGAGTTTCGCCTGTGGGTGTTCGAACTGTAGTTCTATAGGCCCACAGTACATTGTGCAATTCTTTGACCCACAAAGCTTTATCAGCCTTGAGTCTTCTCTTTATTCCCTCAAGTAACGTTCGGTTTGTAATCTCTACTTGACCATTGCTTTGGGGGTATGCCATACGATACTCGATCAAGTAAGTTCCGCAAAATTGTTCAAATTGTGGACAGTCGAATTGAGTAATTGAGTGCCATGATCGGTCACTATTATTTTTGGCATCCTGAACCGATATATGATTGACTCGAGCACAAACTTCTCCACCTTTCTTTCTGTGATGGTTGCCAAAGCGCTAGCCTCGACCCACTTGGTGAAGTAATCAATTGCTACTATGAGATATTCTCTTCCGCCTGATGCCTTGGTGAATTTTCCCATGACGTCAATTCCCCACATCACAAAAGGGATGGGATCTAGAATCGAAGTCATGGTTTCAGCTAGGCATGTAGATATTGTAGCATGAATTTGACAATTGCTACACTGACGAACATATTCCATGGCAGCCTGCTGGAGCTTAGACCAATATAACCCAAGCCTCAAAATTTTGTGTGCCAGGGCCCGACCGCCCATGTGAGCACCACAAATTCCTTCATGCACTTCTGCAAGAGCTGATTCCGATCCTTCGGGACCCAAACATCTCAAGAGGGGTCCCAAATAAGATCTTCTATACAGTCTTCCATTCTGCATGATGAATCGTGTGGATCGGACCTTGATTAATCTTGCTTCTCTCAGATCCTCTGGCAGTTTATCATCTCTCAGATATTCTACTATTGGATCCATCCAGCAACGCTCTGCTTCAATATAGGAAATTTCCTTTTCTTGATAACATGGGAATGTTATCTCTTCTATGTAGACCGAAGGGTCTAAATTTTTTTCTTTGGCATTGGCTAATTTGGATAGCTCATCGCCCACTGTATTTTCTTTTCTTGGGATCTGACATACTTTCAGATTCCTGAATTCTTTCTATAATACTTGCACAATTTTTTGATATTTTTGTAACCGGGTTCCTTAACACCATACTCCCCCTGTACTTGATTGACAATAAGCTGTGAGTCACTATAAATAGTCACGTCTTCTATCGCTAATGCTTTTGACAATCTAAGTCCAACTATTAGGGCCTCATATTCCGCCTCATTGTTACTTGCTTTGAATGCAAATCTTAGTGCATACCAAATAACAAATCCTACCGGAGAATTCCATCCCCTACTCCTTGCTTGTTACTCGACCATCCACATATACCTCTCCATACGATCGGGATAGTGGGTTCGGCAATTTCTTCCATTGGGGCAGTAGTCTCTACTACAAAATCGGCCAGTGCTTGGGCTTTAACTGTCGTTCATGGCTTAAAGCTTACTTGGAACTCATTGAGTTCAACCGACCTAGCCACCATTCTTCCCGACAAATCAGGTTTACGAAGAACTTTACAAAGGGGAAAAGTAGTAAATACCTCGATTGGATGAGCCAAAAAATATAGCTGTAGTTTTTTAGCTACAAGCATAAGAGCTAGAGCCTACTTCTCGATCTGAGAATACCGTGTCTCTGCGTCAAGTAGTACGTGGTTGACATAATAGACTGGCCATTGTTTCTTGTCTTTTTCTAGAACAAGTACTGCACTTACCATTGAAGGGGATGCTGCTAAATATAGTTGTAAGATTTCTCCCTTCTCGGGTCGAGACAATTATGGTGGTTTTCCTAGTGTCGCTTTCAGGTCTTCGAAAGCTTTCTGACATTCCTCAGTCCACTTTGCCCTTTCAAATCTTTGAGTGCTTTGAAAAAAGGTAGGCACTTTTCTCCCGACTATGAAATGAAACGATTTAATGCGACTACTCTCCCCGTTAGGCACTGCACATCCCGAACAGTTTTGGGGGCTTCCATGTCAATTAAAGCTTGTATTTTGGCTAGGTTAGCCTCAATACCTCTTTGTGATACCATGAAGCCCAAGAACTTTGCTGACGAAACTCCGAAGGCGCACTTCTCCGGATTCAGCTTCATTTGGTATTTTCGCAGCACTGAAAATACCTCTGTTAAATCTTCAATATGTTTCGTCCTCGCAATGCTCTTTACCAACATATCATCAACATAGGCTTCCACGTTGTTCCCGATCAAGTCTTTGAAAATTTTGTTGACGACCCTTTGATAAGTAGCCCCTGCATTCTTCAGGCCGAACGGCATGACTTTATAATAGAAGCTCTCTCGATCGGTCATGAAAGCCGTAAACTTTTCGTCTCCCTTATTCATGAGGATCTGGTTGTATCCTGAGTATGCATCCATGAAACTCAAGGTTTCATATCCTGTTGTTGCATCTATCAACAAATCAATCCTGGGCAATGGGTAACAATCTTTAGGGCAGGCCTTGTTGAGATTTGTGTAATCTGTACACATCCTCCACTTCCCATTTGCCTTTTTGACCATTACCACATTGACCAACCAGATTGGGCATTCAATTGGTTCAATGAAACCAGAGTTCTTCAGTTTTTCAACTTCGCCCCGAACGGCTTCGTATTTTTCCACGGAGAAATTTCTCTTCTTCTGAATGACTGGTTTCACCTTTGGATCTATCCAAAGTTTGTGCTCTACAACTTGCCGATCAATTCCAGGCATATCATCCGCAGACCACGCCAACACATCACTATTTTGTTGAAGAAAAGACTTCAACTCTTCTTTGAACTCTTCTAGCTACTCAGACCCAATATAAGTAATTCTCTTCTCATCATCAGGGTACAACTGGATTTGTTCCAATTTTTCTACCGGCTCGGGCCTTTGCATTTATGCTTGTCCCGATCATCTCGTACCTCAATTGGTAGCGCTGTCACCTTTCTTGGGCCCTCCTTATCTTTTAAATATGCAACATAACATTGCTGAGAAACTCTCTGGTCAGATGAAACTTGACCGATTCCCATCTCAGTCGGGAATTTTATTTTTAGGTGCTTCGTTGAAACGATAGCACCTAACTTCGACAAGGATGGTCTTCCGAGGATGACGTTGTAAGCCGGGAGATCTCGAACTACTAAGAAATTTACTCGAACCGTAGCCTCTTTGGGGAAGCTTCCAATTGACAGGTCCAACTGGACCAATCCTTCCGCTATTGCAGACGATCCTGCAAAGTCATATAAATGTGTGGATGATGGCTCCATCAAGTCTTCATCCACCTTAAGCTTCTGATAAGCTGTATAAGATAAAAGGTCCCCGGGCGGACCGGGGGGAAAAAAACCCCAATTCTCCCCCGGGCGCCATCCCCCCCTTGATCATGGTGGCAACAAGAAGAAAAAAAAAGAGACGCTCCCTTTCTCTTCGGGGGGGGGAGGGGGACCCTCACCATTCGACCTTTTACGCTTCTGCGTTTCTCCAGTCCCAATAAACTTGGATTTTGCTTTCAGCTTCCGGAGTGACTCGGGTTCAGGACCTCCAAAAATTGTTAGGATTGGTGATCGAGTAGTATTGATCACCTCCTTACCTTTCTTAGTCTGAGGAGCCTCTGTTTGTTGGTCTGGGCTAACCGAACGATCTCTTTTGCCCCTGTGTCTCGTGGTTCCTCTCGTCTTTTGCTGATGAAATTGGACAAGTGTCCTTGGGATATCAATCTCTCGATATCTGCCTTCAAATGTCTGCAATCATTGGTATAATGACCATAATCCTTGTGGAAACGGCAATACCTTTCTCGATCCTACTCCCTAGGCTTTGCGAGAAGCTTTGGAGGCCACTTCATGATATTCCGCTTCTTGATAATATTTAAAATATCAGCCCAACGAGTATTCAATGGAGTATACTCACTTTTACTGGGAGATCTCTGACGCCACACCTGATGAGGCTTTTCGACTCGATCACGAACATTCTGCTTTGGCTTCTGCCTGTTCTCAGGAGCCTTCTGCTCTGTTGCAGGAACCTTATTGTCCCCCTAGTGTGCATCTAGGATCTCCATGACTTCTACCTGCTTCTGGCATCTCTATACCAATTCAGCATAAGTGGTAGGCATGTCTTGAAGTAATAACTCCAAGAGTCATCGGTTAGTGAGTCCATTGAACAAAGCAGTTTTAGCTACTTGCTCATCTAGATTCTCTATCTCCATTGTAACCCTGTTGAATCTTTTCAAGTATTCCCGGTTCGATTCATTCCTCCCTTGCCTAATAGTAAATAAGGTCTCCTCGGTCTTTTTGATTTGGATTCCACCCTGGAATCGTCCTATAAATTTGGGTGCCAATTCGTCGAAATCCAAGATCTTTCTTGACGGGAGATCCGAGAACCATTTTTGTGGTTGCTCAATTAAGGACGAACCAAAGACCCTACAAAGGATTTCATCAGAATTACCCGCAAATGCCATAGTCTACTGATAATAACTGATGTGGGCCGTGGGATCTCCTGAACCATCGAATGTGGAAAAAGTTGGCAAGCGGAAATTATGGGGAAACTGAAATCTGGCTATGGGCCTAGCAAATGGAGTTTTTCGGATAACCGAATAGATATCATCAGTTACTCTCCCTTTCGCCAGTTGTCCGAGTTTTTGGTTGATATTGGCCAATTCTTGACCAATATGCGCTGACAGATCTCTGACCACACAATCACTCCCTCGAGCAACACGATCATTATCTCGAACGACACGATCATTCTCTCGAGCGACACGATCATTCTCTCGAGCAAAACGTCTGATAGTTGGTGAGTGAGTTCGTACTCCTGCACCCAACCTTGTATTTGAATCGGTCGTACTTCCTTGCAGTCCGTCGTACCGATCGTCTTGTCTAGGGAGCTCTTCAGTTCTCCTAGGCTCTCTTGCGCGTAATCAATCGCCTTCCCAGAAATTTTGACCGACATTCTGCTCATTGATCAGTCTTTGATCCTGTTGTGACACACACCTTCCTGCATCACAATGATCGGGTGCTTGTGGTATTACCACTTGTCTGGTCAACACACGGAGTGCCTGACTTATCTCCAACATCTGGAGATTTAGTTGATCCAGTTGAAACTGGAATGGATCTGAAGGATTATTACCCCCTGACCACCATCTACTTCAAGCGGTCGACTTCCCTGTGGAATATCCGGATTGTTTACTCCTGGTATTTGGAAGCTAGCATCTCACTGTGTAGCAGATGCTGCTTCTAGTCACCATAGCTTTCTGAAACGTTTCCCATAGACGGCGCCAAATGATGCGTCCAAAATCTGCTCAGCCCTTAGATCTCCTGAGAGTGACCTGCAAAATAAAGTGTCATATGTGGCCCGACCGCTGGGATCGGGAGTCCACCTCCGAAGGCTAAGTCAGTTGATGAACTTAATCACAAATGGCTCTGCTAGAGCACAAAGCTAAGGAATGAATAATAAGAACACGATTCAGATAGTAAGCATCTGAGTGTTTTCGTCCGTCCTTCACCTTGTGAGTAGGTGATGTCTTATATAGAGTGTACCTTTGAATCTCCGTTGTTGGATGTATTTGAGCCTTCTTCGGGTAGTCATTGGATCTTAACAGATAGATCTGTTGAGTGATAGACTTCTACTAGTTTGGACTAGTAGATGACTCCTAGGATACCACGATTGTTATTTGGTGGTAATCCGTATGATAGCGATGAGTGACAGTCGCCGGAAATGTCTAGCCATCATTAGGTTGATCAACCCACTTCGATAGTATCGGATTAGGGCATACTTGTGGCCGAGTTAGTTTTCTTCCTCAGCAAGCTACCTCCTAGACCCGGCTCGCTTAGAAGCGAGTCGATTCCTTTCGTCCCGACCAGAGTCGAGGGTCGAACCAAGAATAAGCCGAGTTCGGTCATATTTTCTCCATATCACTAAGAATCCAGATTAAAGAGGATTCTTGGCATCCTATGGATGGGGGAAGATTGTCTCGATCGGGATTCAACGTTATTAGCCAGATTAGGTCTAACCTGACATGAATATAAATAAAATAATATGGATTTGCTAAAATATTGCATCACAAAATAGCTAGTTTTTTCAAGTTTCTCAACTTCTGACTGGATAGCTTGGTGCTTCTCAAGGGAGAAATTTCTTCTCCTTTGGATGACTGGTGTAGCCCCCTTGTTAATCCATTACTCATGTTCAGCAATAGCTCGATCAATACTTAGCATATCTTTAGCAGACCAAGCAAAAACATCATAATTTTTTGCTAGGAATGCTGCCAATCGTTGCTTGAATTCTTCCCCTTGCTTCGAACCTATGAAAGTTCCTTTTTCTGGATTCGTTGGACTTAATGTAATCCTTTGTAGGTTCTCCACTGGTTCTCCCCTTTGAATCTAGCTTTTATCTTTGTCATCACGTATTTCAACTATCATCGTCATGCTACTTGTCGGCATTGAAGGTTGTTTCTTGATGAATTTGAGGTAGCAATTCCAAGATAGCCTTTGATTTGTTTTTCATATGCTCCCTTCCTCTGTTGGGAATTTCATCATCATATGTCTGGGAGACATGATGGCTCCAAGTGCATTGAGAGTTGGTCTTCCTAATGTGTTGTAGGCTGAGATGTTACAAACAACCATGAAGATTGATGGCAATATGACTTGTCAGGGAGCTGTTCCAACCGTTAGATCAAGTTGGATAATCCCTTCCATAGTGGTGGAACTTCCCGCAAACCCATACAGAAGGGTAGAACTCGGGGGTCAGAGCCTTGATCAATTTTAAGATGGTGGAAAGCATCCCAAGATATGATATCAGTGGATGATTCAATGTCCACCAGAACTTGATAGACCATGTGATTGTCTAGTTGACCTTGATGACAATGGCATCATCATAAGGAGTGTGTACATCCACCAACTCCTTCTCATCAAATGTGATTGGATCACTGTGAGTGAAGAGTGTGTTTTTGGAGGGCTCAACAGCGCCTACCACATGCAAGCTTTTCTTTCCCTGATGGAGGGATTCGAGAGTGGGTCATCCAAAGATAGTATTAATCTTGGGAAGGTCCTCATCCTGAGAAGTGGTAGGAGCCTTCCCTCTTATTTCGTCTTGATGCATCGGTGAAGATCTACTACGTCTTCGAGGAGGGGACCCTTCCTCCTGATGACTAGATTTAACATATTGGTTTAGATGTCCACCGACTATTAACTTCTCAATCTCTACCTTGAGCATTCAACAATCATTAGTGTGATGCCCTTTATCTCGGTGGTAGAGGCAAAACATGGACATGTCGGCTCTGTCTTGACCTGGTATGTATCTTCCTTAGCTTTTTCAACAAACTAGTGTCTCAGATCTACATTTGAATGGCAGATCGTGACTTGTTAAGAGGAGTGATAGCCTCTTCGTCATCATCATCAATGTCTTACTACGCCACTCTTGTTTCCCTTTTTGTTCTCTTCTCGGTGGTCTCTATTTGAAGATTCCTTCATAGGTAGGTTGCTTCACAAGCCTCTCCCTTTCCTTGTAATCAGTTATGTTTGCCTCCATTACTTCTTTTACTATGGCCATCTCATACCCCAGGTCTAGTAGTTCAACTAGAGTCTTAGGCTTCCTTTATACAATGATGTTACCAACTTTTCATTGATAACAACTCTTTTGAAGGCAGTGAAAGCTACCTTATCATTCAAATCCGTGATAAGAATAGAGATGTTATTGAATCTAGTGATGAATCCTCAAATAGACTCAATATGGCCTTGCTTCAGTGCCAGAAGATTGTCTTCTGTCTTATCATTCTTTATTCCACTCTTGAAGCGTGCTGCAAAGGCATAGCCCAAGTCCTGGAAAGTGTTCATGGAGTGCTTTGGTAGTTGAGAAAACCAAGTGATAGCCGAGTTTGTCAGAGAACCTGGGAAGCATCTGCATTTGATGATGTCTCCTCCTCCAGACATTGTCATGATGGAGGTGAAATGATTAATGTGAGCCATTGGATTAGCGGTACCATCATAAACAGTGAAAGGAGGGCAAACCCATAGGCAGTGGTGCTGCCATGATTGCTGGGATAAAAGGATCTTGGCTGAGAACCTGGGAGCATCTGCATTTGATGGTGTCTCCTCCTCCAGACATTGTCATGAGGGAGTTGAAATGAATAATCTGAGCCATTGGATTAGTGGTACCATCATAAACAGTGAAAGAAGGAGGGCAAATCCATAGGCAGTGGTGCCGCCATGATTGCTGGGATCTTGGCTTAGAACCTGGGAGCATCTGCATTTGATGGTGTCTCCTCCTCCAGGCATTGTCATGATGGAGGTGAAATGAATAATGTGAGCCATTGGATTAGTGGTACCATCATAAACAATGAAAGAAGGAGGGCAAACCCATAGTGTGAAATCCAGCCCAAACCTAGCTAGGACACCCTATCTGTTTTGGGTGAAGAAAGGTTAGTTTAATGTTACACCTTGAAGTTGGACCTTGATTTCAGTGTTCTATCTCATTCTTCTCTCTTTTCTTCTTCTTACTGTTCTATCTTGATGTTTCGATTGTGGAGAAGGTGTTACACTACTGTAACTACCTATTCTCTAATCTCCTTATGTCTTAGAGTGAACCCCCAATCACTCTATGCATTCCTTTAAACCACATGGTGAATCTCCTCAATTCTTCACTAATTTTGATTGAGTTTTGGACAGCATGATCATTCTACTGTAGCTTCTTTTTTAATTAATGTTTAACATGTTTGATCTTAGCCTTTACTGCTGTTCTAATGTATTTCATCTATTCGAATCAATTCCCCTTTCTTTCTAGCCATTTTAACCTTCTATGTTAACCATTGTTATAAGCATTCTAGTAAGTTTCTATTTTTCATTCCTCTCATTCTAGGATTAGTGTTCTTTTGATTTTCTATTTATTTATTATTGCCTCTGATATGTTCTTGATATTCCATTAGAGTGAAGCCTTGTTCTCTCTAATTCTTCCCTTGAATCCATGGTGAGTTTGCTATGAGAACCATGATTGTTTCCATTTTAGAAGCTCATGTTCCCAATTTATAAAGTACTAATTTTTTACCATGGGTGATGTCCAATTCATGCTATATAGTCTTAGTATGTTTGTGTGAAGTTCCTTTCGAATTTCGGACCAATCGGACTTCAAACGAAGAAGTTGTGAACAAAACAATGCATTCTATACATTGGTGTCTCCATTGGTCGACTGATTGGTCGATTGGGGCCAGTAGACCAACCAATCCACCAATGAGATCTGTTTTCGCAAATTAGGTCATGGCTGCTCTATTTAAGTCCAAATCTCAGGATTACTTCATCTCCTCTGCCTCCTAAGCCTCTGGAACGAGTCAAAGCTCCATTCCAATCAATTTCCTTGCATCCTTGGTTGATTTCTCGCAAGAACTCAAGTAATCTTCTTCCTCTTGCATCAAAGGTATGTCTACGCTCTCTTCTTCTTCTCCATCTCTGATTTTCTTTCCTTTTTGGCTGAGACAGTAGAGAAGATGCTGCATTCTCTATTGCAGGCATCCCTCTACTCGTCTCTCATGATTTCCTAAGGATTAATGGCTAATGCAATGATCTTAATCATGATCATTGCAAGCTTTTGAAGGAATCATGATCTAAATCATGATCTTGTCTTCATTCATCTTTTGATTCAAATTCTAATCATCTTAGATCTATTTTATTGATCATATTAGTAGTCAATTGCTGTGTTTTCTTTACAAGAGTTATAACCTATCAATCTCTAGTTCTTTCTTCTTGATCATACCATGCTTTCTTCGAAAACCATGACTGATACATTTATGGTAAGTTTTGTTTCCTTATTTGTGTCTTTATATTTTTGATCAATGATAGTGTTAGGTTTGTTCCTTAGCATTAGAATACTATCATGATGATTCCTTTCTTGTTTGGTGGCGATTCGAATCACAAAGTTTGGATTTCGGATCAAAAATCCCTGTTTTTGTCTGTCACTGACCCTGTTGGTCGACTAATTGGTCGACTGGGTTAGTAGACCAATCAATCGACCAATGAGGACAGTAACCTCATATTTGGTCTGTTTTGGATGATTTGATCTCTTACCTTCTAGGTTTCTTTCCTAATATGATATATATTAATGTTTAGGACCTTCTTGCCAAGTTTGGGAAGATTCTCCTTGATCCTTGGAGATTCTCTTCAAGTTATATAAGGTAAGGATAGTTATTTCCTTAATTACATAGATTGCATGATTTAGTTTCCATACTTGAATCTCTTTGATTTACTTCTATAAATAGGTTCTTATATTGGCTGAATACTGATGCCACTACTTTGATTATAGTAGCATTTTATGCTAATTAGTTCATGTATAATTTACTTACCAATTATATACAAATTAGATGTTGTTATTGATTTATTTCCATATAAGAAGTTAATATATATGTGATATGATTGGTTTATGGTTGTGAATGATTAGGTACGGTTTGGAAAGGGGAGGTGTCCTTTTGACATTTCTGTCCTTGGACACCTACGGGAATATTATGGGATGTTTCCAGAGATGCCCTTGGACACCTTCCTAAACTGTTGATTGACATATCTAGGGCTGTCTAGTAGTGTTTGGCTAGGATGTCCCGTTATGTCAGACCCTAATCGGAGGGGTATTGAGACTGAATGACCCGTGGCAGCAATGGGGATTCACGGGCACTCAAGACCGGTAACCAACCCGTGAGGGGATGTGAATCACATTGTGGGGGCCATTTATTGGTAGGGTTGCATATGGATAGACTTGCGCTCACGGGCGCTCAAGACCGGTAACCAACCTGTGAGAGGACGTGAGAGCTTCCTGTTTACCATATGTGGATGACCTATAGGGTTGATGAGTCCGTAGTTAGGGACTATGAGGACTCTAGTGTGAAGGATACCGGAAAGGATCGCCAGGGGCGAGGAATGGACGTATCTGGATCTGAGATGATGTAACTAAGTAGGAGACTTGCATTTGGCTAGGCTTTGACCCTGACATGCGCCAGTACTTAGACCAATGATGATGTGAGAGAGCGGTGACCTAAAACCCAGCCATGGAATGTCCCGAGGGATGCCGAACCCACTACCAAAAGGTGTTGTGTGATGAAACCTTCCTAAAGAAGTACGGTGCTATGACTTAAAGCATGTCGGCCAATAGAGACCAGCATACATAGAGTTAAAATCATAATGCATCATCTGTTTCATATCATATTGCATCTTACTTTTCTTTGAAATCCTGCTCTTTATGTTATTATGGATTAACTGCCTTACTCGGTTTCTTTTGAAACTCACTCCTTTTGTACTATATCTTTTGTTAGACTTCTCTACAAGTTTGGAATACTATAACGGTACGTATGAGGAAGCGCAAGGTGAAGAAAATGAAGAAGAGCCCACTAAAGATGTGGATTAGATTTCTCTTGTTTCTTCTAGACTTATCTTTTACTTTACTTGTATTATCTTAGAGCTTTACTTAGATTTCGATCTACCTTCCGCATATGTTGTGGAGTATATTTCCGCTATACTCTACACTTGTCTTTGTTTCTATCTTTTTATTCCACACTCTGATATTCTTAGTGATCCTTCTGAGATCTTTTCTTGAATTTTATTATTAATTTATTAGAATACAATGATTTGTTCTTGCTTTTGATTATGTTATTGTGCTAAATGGATATGATCGTTGCTAAACTTGATCTTTTGGGTTGTGGATCACTTCCCCGATAATCCAGATAGGGTACCAGCTGGGGGGATGTGACAGATGGTATCAGAGCCCTAAGTTTTCGGACAATCATAAGCATAGAACACAATAATGAAAGCATCCTTGAGTCATAGATCCAAGAGTGACTCAAACATTCTTAGAAGTGAATAATAGAAAACTTGGATTAGAAACTTGAACAAACAAAAAATAATATACTAAGTTTTAATAATGCACAATAATTAAAGTTTATGACTTGTACTTGGGTTGTAGTCATGGTTAGAGTTAAGTTGTCAGTTTTAAGTTATTGGGTGTGTGTATGAGTTGTGAGTTGAGTCTTTTATTGAAAGTTGTCGTGGTGAGTCGTCTTTACGAGTGAGTCCTTATTGTGAAGTATTGTCAATAGTAAGTTGTCATATGAGTTCGAGTCGTGTTGTCGTCGTGTGTTGTCATGTAAGTCTGAGTCGGGAGTTGTCGTTGGGAGTAATGGTCGTGAGTAGTCGTTATGAGTATAAGTCATAACCAAACATTAACAACTACTAATGCAACAAAGAAATGCATAATGTACAATAACATAAGTGAAACTGAATTTCATTAATCATATAGGATATTTTTACAAGTCTGAAAGGAAATACATCTAAGAAAGCATAAAAGGAAACTCCTAGTACTATCTATCTAGGTGATCGACTCCGGTGATCTGTCTGGTCCCTCCTAGATTTGAACTCCTTCTCCAGTCATGCAAATTTCTCTCCCAAGGTATACATATAGGATTCTATCCTCTCCTGTCGAGCCTTTATCCTCTTAAGTGTGGAAGAAATCAATGACTGATGAGAAGCCACACTTGGAACCCTAGAAGTCGTATGTGATGGATCTCCAATCTCACTGAAGCGTGGTATAGGAATCTCCTCGTGTCTCGGAATCTCACCCTGACCCTTATCCTCACCTCCTTGATCATCAATAACATCCTCATCCTGAATGGGAACCCCATCATGATCATCATTGTCTCCATGCTCATCCCCATCATCATCATCATCACTATTGTCAGCATCCTCATCATTTGTGTCATCAGCCTTGACAATGTCACCCTCATCCTCTGACCTAGTTATGTCACGAAGCCCCTATGATGTCCTTGGTGGTGAAATTGATCGCTCTGCCTCCAACCGTAGACTCAATGACAATTCTAGTGCTATTTGTTTAGGAAATTGTTCTTGAGAATCGAGCTGACCTCTCATAGCCCGAGACTTTCATCTTAGTCGTGTCAATCGATCTTCTGTAGTATATTTGTGTGCCTCTACCCTCAAAACTGTCGAGCTGGAGTAGTTTCCTCTCGTCTAATTGAACTTCTTGATTCTCCTCATCATCATCTTCATCCTGATCTTGAACCTCACCTAAAGTTTGGATTGTTGCCTCCTTATCCTTGTATTATTTCTGCTTATAGCATAGGAATAGTACTCTGGTCCTCATCTCTGCCTCCCCAAATCTTTAAGTGTTTTATTCATGGTGGTTTGATGGGACTTTGAAGAGTCAAGTTGAGCTTTGCATTGCATGAGTAAAGGATGTTACGCAATGCAATATTTTGGTGAAGAGGGGTGATGAGCACATTTATGTGTGAAATCTTAGGGCATAAAGCATGCATTTTATACACTTAGAGTGGAGTTACCTTGGGTTTTATATTGTTTTTGCAGATTTTAGGACTTTTCAAGATTTAAGCAAATATTTGGAGTTTTGGGCTTGAATCATGCAATTTTACACGTCAAGAAGTCTATTCAAATTCTCAAATGCGAAAATGGGCCTGATCTAGAGCATGATGGGCTAGATATGTGTGATTATGGGCCAACTCCGAAATATTGAAGAGATAAAGAAGGCAAATTTGATTTACGGCTGAGATTTTAAATCAAATCTACAGAGATATTATTGAGAGAGTCCAAATGGAAAAGAGTCCTTGCATACCTCAATATCTTATTCCTATCTTGGATTTAATTAAAGAAAGGAAAAGAGAAAAAAGAGTTATATTCAGAAAGAAAAAGAGGAAAAATCCTGTTTTTGAATGCCTCTGTCCAGTTTCGATCAAACCCTTCATCGAACGGTCATCCGATGTCCGATCGTGCTGATTTTTGGAGGAGAGTTTCACGACTACTTAAACCTCAAATCCAAAGGTGGAATTATGCATCTGATCTCTCTAAGTTGGCGCGATTAGTACATCAAAACCCTAATTGGCTGAGTCAAATAGAAACCCTGAGTTTTATTCAAATTCAGCCATGCTTCATATCTCATGTAAACTCTATAAAAGGAGAGCATACTCCATCAAAGGGGAACGTGTTCTAGAGCTTAGTAGAAGCATTCTTTCTTCTCTCTTCAGTTTATTTAGGCTTTTTTTAGTTTTCTTTGCTTGCATTTGTGAGATTTTAATTTCTAGATTGAATGTTTAGATTTAATTTTTTTTTATGTAATGCAATTCAAGTTCAATGGTGCAAAGTGTTGGGCTGTTAGAAAGAATCATATAGATAAACTCAGTGTAGCAGAAATGAGGATGCTAAGATGGATGAGTGGCAAAACCAGGATGGATAAGATAAGAAACGATCATATTAGAGTTGGTCTGGGAGTTGCTCCCATAAGTGATAAGCTTAGAGAAAGTCGTTTGAGGTGGCACGACCACGTTCAACGGAGACCTATAAATGCTCCTGTACGGAGAAGTGATATAATCCATATTGAAGGAACTAGAAGAGCTAGGGATAGACCTAAGATAACCTTAGGAGAAGTGGTGAGAAAGGATATGTATAGCTTAGGCCTTGTATCTAGCATGGCCTCGAACAGAACTGATTGGAGGGCAAGAATCCATGTAGGCGACCCCATTTAGTTGGGACAAGGCTTATTGTTGTTGTTGTTGTTGCAATTCAAGTTCAAGTTTTTAAATTCGTTTTTCTCTGGGTCTAGCAATTTCAGATTTAGATCATTCTAGATCTAGATCTGGTTGTTAGGGTTGGTTGAGATTCAAATGGTTTGTTCAATTCGCAAGTAAGTAACCTTCTTTATTAATCTTCTCTCCTCCCTCCATTCCCGCTTCTATCTACCCCTCCATATTCTTAATTTAGAATTTACTTTCAGCATTTATTTATTGTTCTCCCTTCCCCTGGATCCTTGATCAGAGACGCCTATAGTCGTGCCTCTCTTTGGTTAAGGTTTCCATTTTACTTTATGCAATTTACTTTCTGTTATTTACTTTCTGCAATTTACTTTCAGCATTTATTTATGTTCTCCCTTCCCCTGGATCCTTGATCAGAGATGCCTACAGTCATGCCTCTCTTTGATTAAGGCTTCATTTTCCTTTTATTGCTTTGTTTATTGCTTTGTTATTTACTTTCTGCACTGTTTTTTTTTTTTTTTCTTTAATATCCATTCCCCCGATCGGTGGACTGTAAGCTATAGCAAAGGGTCCACGGTCAAATTCATTATTATTATACTCCCCTTCCCTCGATCCAGAGCTGACACTCGGATCACTTCCCTTTTCCTTTTATTTTTATTGTTCGCATTTTTTTCCTGTCTTTTATTTTTGGATTGATTGTGTTTAATTTATTTTTCGTTTCAATTCGATTGCATTAGATGCATAGATTAGGATAGTTTAGTTTAGTTAATTAGTTAACAAAAATTGAATCATTCCACTCTCGCATTATTATTAAGAGTTGAATTATAAGTGTCATATCTCCTTGAGATCGACCCGTTAGCTACATGATACCGTGCGCTTGTGGTTACTTTTAATTTCACAAACAAGGGGCATTTTGGTAAATTTTTGGAAAAGTTTGTTTTCGATGGAAACTGCGATTTAGACATGTTGGCATGTGTATAAGAGTTGGTTTAACATGCTAAGAAGTTTTGTTTGGAGAAGATCCATCGAAACCCCTAGAGTTTGCAAGAAAAAAAAATTCTGCAAGAAGGGAATTTTTGTAATTTTTTTGAAAAATTTCGATTTTGTCAAAATTTCGATTTGAACATTCTAATGTGTTCATAAGACTTGGATAAACATGTTGGGATGATTTTTTTGAAGAAAACCCATCAATTTTGCTTTATGGACATGAAAATTCAGCAACTTTGGAAGAAGGAATCCTCTTATGGACAAAGTGTTGTGATTTTTGGAAAGTTGGATTTTGACCGAACGGAGAGTGGGAGTATCTTCCCCATAGTAAATCAGTCTTGTAGGAATTGATTTGGTGTTAAAATTCAATTTGGTTTGAAAATGGGACAAACATTTGTAGAGTTGGGATTTGGTAAAGTGAATAGTGTTTTTGAACCAAAGTGTGGGAAATCTTTTTGGTTGAAGCTTGGTTTTGTTTGGAAAATAATGGGAACATGTTTCTAAACATCCCTAGGCACTATTCTAACCTTTAGCCTCAAGTATTTCTCAGTTTGAAGAAAAACATAACAATGGTAAATGAAGTTTGAAAAAAGAAAAGAGAGAAGAAGGAGATAGAACACTGAAATCAAGGTCCAACTTCAAGGTGTAACATTAAACTAACCTTTCTTCACCCAAAACAGATAGGGTGTCCTAGCTAGGTTTGGGCTGGATTTCACATTCTCCCCCCCTTAAAATAATTTCGTCCTCGAAATTGGGAGAGTACTTGGCTTCCAAAGAAATGGAGATACATCAGTTTTATCTTGACTTTCTTCTTCCAAAGTCTTCGGAAAACAAATAATAAATAATTCTTTTGTAAGAAATCAAGGAATATATCTGACATGCTTTGAAATCAAATCGAAAGTATGATCATGGCTTCATGAAGATTTCACAAGGATCATGGCGAAGATCAATATGAAGATCATAAAACCTTAAGAATGAAAGGAGATTTGTAGAAGAGATGGTTGCAAGGATGCAACATCTTATTTATAGTCTCAATCACAAAGAATAAAACATAGTAAGAGTAGATCAATACAACACAAGAGAGATTACTAACCTTTGATTGAAGAATAGGAGGTGAAAAGCTTGAAGTCTTGAAACAATTAGAAAGAATAACAAGTCATGAAGATCACGCATGATTTCCCTTCGAAATCATCATGTGGAGAATTCGCAAGGTTATAGAGTGTATGGAGATCCACTCTAGAATAGTAGTGATAGAAGGATCACTCATGGGAATGATTTAAGATCACCCTCCTATCAAAGGGAATGTAAGGCACAAGAAGAAATCGTGGAGAGAATAGATCAGCTTTGGGATAAACTTCTACCAAACGAAGCTAGGCAATTCGTACAGCAGAGAATAAATCAAACAATGCATATGGTATATATGCATTTGGTATTTGCTGTGGTCGATCTTTTGTGCATTTGCACTTTTAAGGTTAGGGTTTGGGTTCCTAGATCTGAACTCCTTCTCTAGTCGTGCAAATTTCTCTCCCAAGGTATACATATAGGACTCTATTCTCTCCTGTTGAGCCATTATCCTCTTAAGTGTGGATGAAATCAATGACTGATGAGAAGCCACACTTGGAACCCCAGAAGTCGTATGTGATGGATCTCCAATCTCACGGAAGCATGGTATAGGAATCTGCTTGTGTCTCAGAATTTCACCCTGACCCTGATGCTCACCTCTTTGATCATCAATAACATCCTCATCCTGAACTGAAACCCCATCATGATCATCATTGTCTCCATGCTCATCCCCATCATCATCATTATCATCACTGTCGTCGGCATCCTCATCCTTTGTGTCATCAGCCTTGACAATAACACCCTCATCCTCTGACCTAGCCACGTCGCGAAGCCCCTATGATGTCTTTGGTGGTGAAACTGATCGCTCTGCCTCCAACCGTAGACTCGATGACAATTCTTGTGCTATTTGTTTAGGAAATTGTTCCTGAGAATCGAGCTGACCTCTCATAGCTTGAGACCTTCATCTTAGTCGTGTCAATCGATCATCTATAGTATATTTGTCTGCCTCTATCCTCAAAACTGTCGAGCTGGAATAGTTCCCTCCTTGTCTAACTAAACTTCCTGATTCTCCTCATCATCATCTTCATCCTAATCTTGAACCTCACCTGAAGTTTGGATTGTTGCCTCCTTATCCTTGTATTATTTCTGCTTATAGCATAGGAATAGTACTTTGATCCTCATCTCTGCCTCCCCAAATCTTTAAGTGTTTTATTTCATGGTGGTTTGATGGGACTTTGAAGAGTCAAGTTGAGTTTTGCATTGCATGAGTAAAGAATGTTAAGCAATGCAATATTTGGTGAAGAGGGGCATTTTGGTAAATTTTTGGAAAAGTTTGTTTTCGATGGAAACTGCGATTTAGACATGTTAGCATGTGTATAAGAGTTGGTTTAACATGCTAAGAAGGTTTGTTTGAAGAAAACCCATCAATTTTGCTTTATGGACATGAAAATTCAGCAACTTTGGAAGAAGGAATCCTCTTATGGACAAGGTATTATGATTTTTGGAAAGTCGGATTTTGACCAAATGGAGAGTGGGAGTATCTTCCCCATAGTAAATCAGTCTTGTGGGAATTGGTTTGGTGTTAAAATTCAATTTGGTTTGAAAATGGGACAAGCGTTTGTAAAGTTGGGATTTGGTAAAGTGAATAGTGTTTTTGAACCAAAGTGTGGAAAATCTTTTTAGTTGAAGCTTAGTTTTGATTGGAAAATAATGGAAACATGTTTCTAAACATCCCTAGGCACTATCCTAACCTGTAGCCTCATGTATTCCTCAATTTTGAAGAAAAACATACCAATGGTAAATGAAGTTTGAAAGAAAAGAGAAGAAAGAGAAGGTCTTACTTGTGTTTTTGATCAATGAAGGTTGTAAATTGCCGTTGAAGCCTCTTGAGAATCTTGGAACCTTAGGAGCCCTAGATAACCTTTTCCCCTGAGCCAAACTTGAAGTTGGAAGTGTTTGAAATGGGATTGAAATAGAGAAAGTGGTCCCTTCAAGGTTGTTTTTCAAGCAGGGCAGATTTTGCTGTTTTGACAGTTTTGGGAAAATATTGATTTTGATGCATTGTTTGGATTTTTAATGGCATGTGCAGTTGACATCAAGTATGTTTAACATGTTGGAAGTGTGATTTTGAATTTGGACATATTCTCGTAGATTTTTGACTTTCGATTGGTTGGTCAGAATGACCGGAAGAAGGAACTGTGGTGCTTCCTCAAGTCGGAATGGAAAGAGAGTTGTTCCTAGAGCTGGAGTGTCCTCTGGCAGTGTTGAAGCCCAGAACCCTCTGACAGGTCAAGCAACCGGTAACCCATCCGGTGCTCCTCCAGTGGTCAACTACCAAGAAATCATTAATCTTATGGGGGATATGTTGCAACAGTAGAGTGCACAGTTCTACCGAATCTTGACTGGGATTTTGGCCATGCACAATGAGACCCATCCTGCTGCCCAGGCAAACCCTAATCTCGCTACTGTGCCTGATGTTGGAAGAAAGAAGTTTGGTCACCAGAAGTCCCTGCACCGTAGAAGTTCTAGCTATGCTAAAAGGACCGACAAAAAGTTCACTAGGCCTGCACCGTATTCCACCTCAACTTATCAACCCCGGACTATGAGACAAAGTGTTGGGAATGCAAACCTCAATCAAATTGCTGCAAACCTGAGGCCAGTGAATCGAAGATCTCTAGAGCCAGTGTGACCTTTAGGACAGAGAGAACTTGTTTGTTTTTACTGCCGTCAAATAGGACATTTCGCACGTCTTTGCCCTCATAATTTAAGTCGTAAAGCTACTTTGGCTGCGAAACCAGTTCAAGCCCCTCCTGTTGGTATAATGTGTAGCGTAGTTGGAAGCGAGATAGAACCAAACCAAGATCTCCTAACCGGTACGTTGCTCTTATCCTTTAACTTCTGCTATTGATCTATTCTTTGCTTGTGTATTGCATAAATACCATATGCACTGCTTTGATTTGTCATTTCTTGCGCGTTGTATAAATACCAAAGACTCTGCCCTGATTTATTCTTTACCATTGCATTTCATATAGGCCACATACATTGTTTTGATTTATTCTTACCATATGAGTTTGACTAGTCTTGATTAGAAGTGCTTGTCAGTATTGTTTTGAATTCCTCTTAGCTATTTGAGAAGTCAGCCAAGACTCCAGTGTTCTTTACCTATTAGATCTATTTTTCGTTGTACCTTCAATCCCCTGGTAAAAAAAATTCGGTGGAAGAATCACACCCCTGAAGAAGTTTCCTTATCTTAGTGGAAGCCCAAGTATGCTTTCAATTTCGAGGACGGAATTATTTTAAGGGGGGGAGATTGTGAGATCCCACCTAACCCTAACCTTACTGTGGTACCAAATGCATATATACCATATGCATTGTTTGATTTATTCTCTGTTGTACGAATTGCCTAGTTTCCTTTGGTAGAAGTTGATCTATTCTCTCCACGATTTCTTCTTGTGCCTTACATTCCCTTTGATCATTCCCATGACCGATCCTTCTATCCCTACTATTCTAGAGTGGATCTCCATACACTCTATAACCTTGTGAATTCTCCACATGATGATTTCGAAGGGAAATCATGCGTGATCTTCATGATTTGTTATTCTTTCTAATTGTTTCAAGACTTCAAGCTTTTCACCTCCTATTCTTCAATCAAAGGTTAGTAATCTCTCTTGTGTTGTATTGATCTACTCTTTCTATGTTTTATTCCTTGTGATTGAGACTATGAAGAAGATGCTGCATCCTTGCAACCGTCTCTTCTACAATCTCCCTTCATTCTTAAGGTTTTATGATCTTCATATTGATCTTCGCCATGATCCTTGTGAAATCTTCATGAAGCCATGATCATACTTTCGATTTGATTTGAAAGCATGTCAAATATATTCCTTGATTTCTTACAAAAGACTTATTTGTTATTTGTTTTCCTGAGACTTTGGGAGAAGAAAGTCAAGATAAAACCGATGTATCTCCAATTCTTTTGAACCCAAGTACTCTCCCAATTTCGAGGACGAAATTATTTTAAGGGGGGGAGAATGTGAAATCCAGCCCAAACCTAGCTAGGACACCCTATTTTTTTTGGGTGAAGAAAGGTTAGTTTAATGTTACACCTTGAAGTTGGACCTTGATTTCAGTGTTCTATCTCCTTCTTCTCTCTTTTCTTCTTCTTACTGTTCTATCTTGATGTTTTGATTGTGCAGAAGGTGTTACAATACTGTAACTACCTATGTCTTAGAGTGAACCCCCAATCACTCTATGCATTTCTTGAAACCACATGGTGAATCTCTTCAATTCTTCATTTATTTTGATTGAGTTTTGGACAGCATGATCATTCTACTGTAGCTTCTTTTCTAATTAATGTTTAACATGTTTGATCTTAGCCTTTACTGCTGTTCTAATGAATTTCATCTCTTTGAATCAATTTCCCTTTCTTTCTAGCCATTATAGCCTTCTATGTTGACCATTGATATAAGAATTCTAGTAAGTTTCTATTTTTGATTCCTCTCATTCTAGGATTAGTATTCTTTTGATTTTCTATTTAGTTGTTCTTGCCTCTGATATGTTCTTGATATTCCATTAGAGTGAAGCCTTGTTCTCTCTAATCCTTCCCTTGAATCCATGGTGAGTTTGCCATGAGAACCATGATTGTTTCCATTTTAGAAGCTCATGTTCCCAATTTATAAAGTACTGGTTTTTAACCATGGATGATGTCCAATTCATGCTAGATAGTCTTAGTATGTTTGTGTGAAGTTCCCTTTCGAATTTCGGATCAATCGGACTTCAAACGAAGAAGTTGTGACCAAAACAGTGCATTGTGTACATTGCTGTCTCCATTGGTCGACTGATTGGTCGATTGGGGCCAGTAGACCAATCAATCGACCAATGAGATCTGTTTTTGCTAATTAGGTCATGGCTGCTCTATTTAAGTCCAAATCTCAGGATTACTTCGTCTCCTAAGCCTCTGGAACGAGTCAGAGCTCCATTCCAATCAATTTCCTTGCATCCTTGGTTGATTTCTCGCAAGAACTCAAGTAATCTTCTTCCTCTTGCATCAAAGGTATGTCTACGCTCTCTTCTTCTTCTCCATCTCTGATTTTCTTTCCTTTTTGGCTGAGACAGTAGAGAAGATGCTGCATTCTCTATTGCAGGCATCCCTCTACTCGTCTCTCATGATTTCCTAAGGATTAATGGCTAATGCAATGATCTTAATCATGATCATTGGAAGCTTTTGAAGGAATCATGATCTAAATCATGATCTTGTCTTCATTCATCTTTTGATTCAAATTCTAATCTTCTTAGATCTATTTTATTGATCATATTAGTAGTCAATTGCTGTGTTTTCTTTACAAGAGTTGTAACCTATCAATCTCTAGTTCTTTCTTCTTGATCATACCATGCTTTCTTCGAAAACCATGACTGATACATTGAAGGTAAGTTTTTTTTTCCTTATTTGTGTCTTTAGATTTTTGATCAATGATAGTGTTAGGTCTGTTCCTTAGCACTAGAATACTATCATGATGATTCCTTTCTTGTTTGGTGGCGATTCGAATCACAAAATTCGAATTTCAGATCAGAAATCCTTATTTTTGTCTGTCACTGACCCTGTTGGTCGACTGGGTCAGTAGACCAATCAATCGACCAATGAGGACTACAACCTCATATTTGGTCTATTTTGGATGATTTAATCTCTTACCTTCTAGGTTTCTTTCCTAATATGATATATATACTTGTTTAGGACCTTCTTGCAATAGATTCTTTTATGGATATACTACTGTTGCACTTACTTTAATTACAGTAGCTTTATTTACTTGTATTCTTTAGTTTATGAATGTCTTTATTTGTCAATTGTATCTGAGATGGATCTTATTATGGTATATTTTCTATATACTGTAAATGTATATGATATGATTGATTTGTGATTGTGACTGATTAAGTATCGTTCGGGAAGGGGAGGTGTCCTTTTGACACTTCTGTCCTTGGACAACTACGAGAATATTATGGGATGTTTCCGGAGATGCCCTTTGTACACCTTCCTAAACTGTTGGATGACATATTTAGGGATGTCTAGTAGTGTTTGGCTAGGATGTCCTGTTATGTCAGACCCTAATCGGAGGGGTATTGAGACCGAACGACTTGTGACAGCAATGGGGATTCATGGGCGCTCAAGACCGGCAACCAACTTGTGAGATGACAGGAATCACATTGTGGGGGCCATTTATTGGTAGGGTTGCATATGGATAGACTTGGGCTCATGGGCGCTCAAGACTAGTAACCAACCCGTGAGAGGATGTGAGAGCTTCCTGTTTACCATATGTGGATGACCTATAGGGTTGATGAGTCCGTAGTCAGGGACTATGAGGACTCTAGTGTGAAGGATACCGGAAAGGATCGCCAAGGGCGAGGAATGGACATATCTGGATCTGAGTTGATGTAACTAAGTAGAAGACTTGCATTTGGCTAGGCTTAACCTTGACATGTGCCAATACTTATACCAAATGGTGATGTGAGAGAGCGGTGACTTAAATGCCAGCCATGGAATGTCCCGAGGGATGCCGGACCCACTACCAAACGACGTTGTGTGATGAGACCTTCCCAAAGAAGTATGGTGCTATGACTTAAAGCATGTCTGCCAAAAGAGACCAGCATACATAAAGTTAGAATCATATTGCATCATGTGTTTCATATCATATAGCATCATACTTTGTTTTGAAATCCTACCATTTATGTTATTATGGATTTAACTGCCTTACTGGGTTTCTTTCGAAACTCACTCCATTTGTACCATATCTGTTGTTAGACTTCTCTGCAGGTTTGGAATACGATGATGGTCCATATAAGGAAGTGCAAGGTGAAGAAGATGAAGATTGAAGATGAAGAAGAGCTGACTGAAGATGTGGATTAGATTTCTCTTGTTTCTTCTAGACTTATCTTTTACTTTACTTGTATTAGCTTAGAGCTTTATTTAGATTTTGATCTACCTTCTGCATATGTTGTGGAGAATATTTCCGCTATACTCTACAGTTGTCTTTTGATTTGGTATCTTGTTAATTCGCACTCTGATATTCTTAGTGATCCTTCTGAGATCTTTTCTTGAATTTTATTATTAACTTATTAGAATACAATGATTTGTTCTTGCTTTTGATTATGTTATTGTGCTAAATGGATATGATCGTTCCTAAATTTGATCTTTTAGGCTGTGGATCACATCCCCGGGTAATCCAAATAGAGTACCGGCTGGGGGGATGTGACAGATGGGGGGCATTTAGTACCACAGCAAGGTTAGGGTTATGCTTATGGTATTTTGAATAGTCTTTATTAGAAGTGCTTGTCAGTATTGTTTTGAATTCCTCATAGCTGTTTGAGAAGTCAGCCAAGACTCCCGTGTTCTTTACCTATTAGATCTATTTTTTGTTGTACCTTCCATCACCTGGTAAAAAAAAAATTCGGTGGAAGATCACACCCCTGAAGAAGTTTCCTCATCTTAGTGGAAGCCCAAGTATGCTTTCAATTTCGAGGATGAAATTATTTTAAGGGGGGGAGATTGTGAGATCCCACCTAACCCTAACCTTGTTGTGGTACCAAATGCATATATACCATATGCATTGTTCGATTTATTCTTTGATGTACTAATTGCCTAGTTTCGTTTGGTAGAAGTTTATCCCAAAGCTGATCTATTCTCTCCACGATTTCTTCTTGTGCCTTACATTCCCTTTAATAGGAGGGTGATCTTAAATCATTCCCATGACTGATCCTTCTATCCCTACTATTCTAGAGTAGATCTCCATACACTATAACCTTGGGAATTCTCCACATGATTATTTCGAAAGGAAATTATGCGTGATCTTCATGATTTGTTATTCTTTCTAATTGTTTCAAGACTTCAAGCTTTTCACCTCCTATTCTTCAATCAAAGATTAGTAATCTCTCTTGTGTTGTATTGATCTACTCTTACTATGTTTTATTCTTTGTGATTGAGACTATGAATAAGATGTTGCATCCTTGCAACCATCTCTTCTATAAATCTCCTTTCATTCTTAAGGTTTTATGATCTTCATATGTATCTTCGCCATGATCCTTGTGAAATCTTCATGAAGCCATGATCATACTTTCGATTTGATTTCAAAGCATGTCAGATATATTCCTTGATTTCTTACAAAAGAATTATTTGTTATTTGTTTTCCGAAGACTTTGGGAGAAGAAAGTCAAGATAAAACCGATGTATCTCCATTTCTTTTGAAGCCAAGTACTCTCCCAATTTCAAGGACGAAATTATTTTAAGGGGGGGGAATGTGAAATCCAGCCCAAACCTAGCGAGGACACCCTATTTGTTTTGGGTGAAGAAAGGTTAGTTTAATGTTACACCTTGAAGTTGGACCTTGATTTCAGTGTTCTATCTCCTTCTTCTCTCTTTTCTTCTTCTTACTGTTCTATCTTGATGTTTTGATTGTGCAGAAGGTGTTACACTACTGTAACTACCTATGTCTTAGAGTGAACCCCCAATCACTCTATGCATTTCTTGAAACCACATGGTGAATCTCCTCAATTCTTCATTTATTTTGATTGAGTTTTGGACAGCATGATCATTCTACTGTAGCTTCTTTTCTAATTAATGTTTAACATGTTTGATCTTAGCCTTTACTACTGTTCTAATGAATTTCATCTCTTTGAATCAATTTCCCTTTCTTTCTAGCCATTATAGCCTTCTATGTTGACCATTGATATAAGAATTCTAGTAAGTTTCTATTTTTGATTCCTCTCATTCTAGGATTATTGTTCTTTAATTTTCTATTTAGTTATTCTAGCCTCTGATATGTTCTTGATATTCCATTAGAGTGAAGCCTTGTTCTCTCTAATTCTTTCCTTGAATCCATGGTGAGTTTGCTATGAGAACCATGATTGTTTCCATTTTAGAAGCTCATGTTCCCAATTTATAAAGTACTGATTTCTGACCATGGATGATGTCCAATTCATGCTAGATAGTCTTAGTATGTTTGTGTGAAGTTCCATTTCGAATTTCGGATCAATCGGACTTCAAACGAAGAAGTTGTGTCCAAAACAGTGCATTTTGTACCTTGCTGTCTCCATTGGTCGACTGATTGGTCGATTGGGGCTAGTAGACCAATCAATTGACCAATGAGATCTGTTTTTGCTAATTAGGTCATGGCTGCTCTATTTAAGTCCAAATCTCATGATTACTTCGTCTCCTAAGCCTCTGGAAAGAGTCAGAGCTCCATTCCAATCAATTTCCTTGCATCCTTGGTTGATTTCTCGCAAGAACTCAAGTAATCTTCTTCCTCTTGCATCAAAGGTATGTCTACGCTCTCTTCTTCTTCTCCATCTCTGATTTTCTTTCCTTTTTGGCTGAGACAGTAGAGAAGATGCTGCATTCTCTATTGCAGGCATCCCTCTACTCGTCTCTCATGATTTCCTAAGGATTAATGGCTAATGCAATGATCTTAATCATGATCATTGGAAGCTTTTGAAGGAATCATGATCTAAATCATGATCTTGTCTTCATTCATCTTTTGATTCAAATTCTAATCTTCTTAGATCTATTTTATTGATCATATTAGTAGTCACTTGCTGTGTTTTCCTTACAAGAGTTGTAACCTATCAATCTCTAGTTCTTTCTTCTTGATCATACCATGCTTTCTTAGAAAACCATGACTGATACATTTAAGGTAAGTTTTGTTTCCTTATTTGTATCTTTAGATTTTTGATCAATGATAACGTTAGGTTTGTTCCTTAGCACTAGAATTCTATCGTGATGATTCCTTTCTTGTTTGGTGGGGATTCGAATCACAAAATTTGGATTTCGGATCAGAAATCCCTATTTTTGTCTATCACTGACCCTGTTGGTCGACTGATTGTCAACTGGGTCAGTAGACCAATCAATCGACCAATGAGGACAATAAGCTCATATTTGGTGTGTTTTGGATGATTTGATCTCTTACCTTCTAGGTTTCTTTCCTAATATGATATATATACATGTTTTGGACCTTCTTGCAAAGTTTGGGAAGATTCTCTTTGATCCTTCGAGATTCTCTTTAAGTTATATAAGATAAGGATAGTTATTTCCTTAATTACATAGATTGTATGATTTAGTTTCCATACTTGAATCTCTTTGATCTATTTCTATAAATTAGTTCTTATATTGGCTGAATACTGATGCAACCACTTTGATTACAGTAGCATTACTTGTTTATGCTAATTAGTTCATGTATGATTTACTTACCAATTATATACAAATTGGATGTTGTTATTGATTTCTTTCCATATAAGAAGTTACTATATATGTGATATGATTGGTTTATGGTTGTGAATGATTAGGTACGGTTTGGAAAGGGGAGGTGTCCTTTTGACACTTCTGTCCTTGGACCCCTATGGGAATATTATGGGATGTTTCCGGAGATGCCCTTTGGACACCTTCCTAAATTGTTGATTAACATATCTAGGGCTGTCTAGTAGTGTTTGGCTAGGATGTCCCATTATGTCAGACCCTAATCGGAGGGGTATTGAGACTGAACGACCCATGACAGCAATGGGGATTCACGGGCGCTCAAGACCGGTATCAAATATGTGAGGGGACGTGAATCACATTGTAGGGTCCATTTATTGGTAGGGTTGCATATGGATAGACTAGGGCTCACGGGCACTCAAGACCGGTAACCAACCTGTGAGAGGATGTGTGAGCTTCCCGTTTACCATATGTGGATGACCTATAGGGTTGATGAGTCCATAGTCAGGGACTATGAGGACTCTAGTGTGAAGGATACCGGAAAGGATCGCCAGGGGCGAGGAATGGACGTATCTGGATCAGAGTTGATGTAACTAAGTAGGAGACTTGCATTTGGCTAGGCTTTGACCCTGACATGCGCCAGTACTTAGACCAATGGTGATGTGAGAGAGCGGTGACCTAAACCCCAGCCATGGAATGTCCCGAGGAATGCTGGACCCAGTACCAAAAGGCATTGTGTGATGAGACCTTCCTAAAGAAGTACGATGCTATGACTTAAAGCATGTCTGCCAATAGAGACCAGCATACATAGAGTTAGAATCATAATGCATCATATGTTTCATATCATATTGCATCTTAGTTTGCTTTGAAATCCTGCTATTTATGTTATTATGGATTAATTGCATTACTGTGTTTCTTTCAAAACTCACTCCTTTTGTACCATATCTTTTGTTAGACTTCTCTACAAGTTTGGAATACTATGACGGTAAGTATGAGGAAGCGCAAGGTGAAGAAGATGAAGAAGAACTGACTGAAGCTGTGGATTAGATTTCTCTTGTTTCTTCTAGACTTATCTTTTACTTTACTTGTATTAGTTTAGAGCTTTACTTAGATTTCGATCTACCTTCCGCATATGTTGTGGAGTATATTTCCGCTATACTCTACACTTGTCTTTGTTTTGTATCTTTTTATTCCGCACTCTGATATTCTTAGTGATCCTTCTAGGATCTTTTCTTGAATTTTATTATTAACTTATTGGAATACAATGATTTGTTCTTGCTTTTGATTATGTTATTGTGCTAAATGGATATGATCGTTCCTAAACTTGATCTTTTGGGCTATGGATCACTTCCCCGGGTAATCCAGATAGGGTATCGGCTAGGGGGATGTGACACATAGGCAGTGGTGCCGCCATGATTGTTGGGATAAAAGGATCTTGGCTGAGTACCAACTGCACCTCATCAGGAATTTTTTTTGTCAAGTTGGTGGAGGCGTTCATTCATGTCCTTTAGTTGTTGGTACAAGTGATCATCTCTCATAGCTTGAGGAGCTTTGGAGCCTCCATTATCTGCCATGGAAGCGCTTGACTTGGCAGAATGTTCTCTGAGGGATTTTATAATATTAGGCAGAGGAAGTCCTCTTAAGTTAGCCCCAGGGAAAGAGTGTCTGTCACAATGTGTGCCTAGTCTATCAAAGACAGAGTGAGGTGCTATTCCCTGGGGATCCTTTCTACCATCGTTTGACATGCTTTTTGCCAAGTTAGTGGGGGAGCAAAGGTGTTCTATCCTAAGGATAAACGGGAGAGGGAATCACTATGTCAGGCAATACCATTATTGGACCTACTGGAGGCATGAGCTGACTCCATTGATTCACCATGGTTTGGAAATAACTCATCATTTCATCTGAAGAGCTTGTGCTTGCATGGGATCATAAGCTGGAGTTGAGGTGGTCCCCTGCAAGGGTAGCTCCACATTTGTGGTGGTTCCTTGTTTAGGTAGGGGAAGTGGTACCTCACATGATGGCTAGTTTTAGGTATCCTTGGATGTGTTTCTTTTCATATAGTAGCTTTCCTCCTTCCACGTTGATGTCCCTGAGATTTGGAACCGTTGTTATCAAAGTTGTCTCTAGCCATCTCTACTCTTTTTATGAAGAACACAAAGGAAAGAAGATTATCTTTCCCACAGAAGGCGCAAAATGTTGCTCCCGAATCTGCACAGGTCCTGAGCTGGTCCAAGGAAGGATTGAACTGGTTTCAAATCTATTGTTTGCACCAAAGATTAATTGTGAGAGTGGGCCGCCTTTGAGGGTGGGAAGCCACCTCAGATGATTGAGTCATATTCAGGATAACACAAAACCTCATTGTGAGGGGTTTTTGAAGTCAAAGGGCATTCAATGCCTTAAAGTAATTGCAGGAGAGTAAATGCTCTTGTTATTCTCACTTGGCCTGCGTGCTATCTACCATCTGTTACCTTTATACTGAGAAGTCATTATGCTTTTGTGGAGAAGAATCCCCTGCTCCCTCAGATCAGCATATACTCCATAAGGAGTCCAAATTAAGTGTAGCACTTGGCTTGCTAGAGAAGCCAAGATAAGAAACCATGAAGACATCATAGCTAGCATGAGATATTATTTGAAATATCTGTTGATTCAACATGCAATTAATGCAGATTGATGTTTTGGCAACTGATGTTAAGTTCTCGAGATTTGAGAACTCTGCATTAAATGACGCATTTAATGCTCTGTCTCGTCCAATTCTTCTCCGGAAGTGACATCCCTACTGGTGCTTTGCCTACTTTATTCCTTCCAAGTGCCAATGCTTATGTGGCACTTTGGGTAGGACTGGTATCTTGGAAATGTGTCTTTTTGAAATAAGCCAGTGGTTCACCCTTGTCTTCTCTTGATGGTCCAATTATAAATTCAATAACACCAAACAGTTCATCCCAATTATTTAGCCGATTCAATGTCCAACATGGCTAGTCAATGTGGTGAATAAAGCTAATGGAAAGTGGAGGATGTGTATTGACTACACAGACCTAAACAAAGCATGCCCCAAAGGCTATTATCCTCTCCCTAGAATTGATCTATTGATTGATGCAACTACTAGCCATGAAGTGCTGAGCTTCATGGATGCATACTCAGGCTATAATCATATCCTCATGGACTTAGAAGATGAGATCCACACAGCCTTCATGACAAACAGAGAAAGTTATTATTACATAGTCATGCCTTTTGGGCTCAAGAATGCTGGGGCCACTTACCAACATGCTGCGAACAAGATCTTCTGCCAACTCGCCGAAATCTGGATGTCTATGTTGCTGACATGTTGGTAAAGAGTGTGAAACGACAAGATCATATTACTGACTTGTCAGAGGTATTTGGAGTACTCAGAGCACAAAAGATACATCTAGTGAAATCAAGCCCAAACCCTAGCTTGGACACCCTATTTGTTTTGGATGAGAAGTGACTTGGATGGTGTTTGACCTTGAAGTGGGACCCAAGGTTGAGTGTGGATATGTTTAGAAGGTCCTAAGAAGTCAGGTCAGACTCTTCCCTACGTTGGTTCAAGGCCTAAGGGTCGGTTTTGACCTTGGAGATCTGAAATTCAGCAATTCTAAAAGAGGGAAACTGCTTGGTCAATCCTCCTTGGTCAATCCCATCGACCAAGCACCATCGACCAAGCATGCTCCAAAAACAAAATTTGTTATTGTTGGAAATTTTGGATTTTGGATCTCCTATTTCATGCAACCTCATTCTAAACCCAATTATTTGGCCTCTAAACTATTGAAGGACATGGGAAGAACCCTAGAGTCCCCTCCTCAAGCCAAGGAAGATCCTTAAGCATTCCTCCTAGTTTCTATTTTGATTCTTCTTCAACAAAGTTAGTATTCTACCTCCTTCTCTAATCTCTTCTCTTTATTGTAAATTCTTATTGTTTTGATCATGAGGAAGGTATCACATTGCTATGATCACCTAACCTCTGACTTCCTTTGAATTAGAGTGAGTTCTCCTTCACTCTATGCACTTTGAAGCCATATGGCAATTCTCCATGTTTTTGATTGGTTTTGTTAACATGATTCATCATCCTTGTAGTTTTCTATCCTAACCTGTAGTAAACTTGTTTCTTATCAGTTCCTAAGCATGATATACTGTTCATATTCCTTTTTGAATGAATTCACATTCATTCTAGCTATTCTAGCCTTTCTATGTTGATCTATGGCTTTAGCCTAATGGGGGTTTTGCTAGAAATCCATTCCAAAGGCCTTATTAGATGCTTGAATCACCATAGACAGTCTCAGTATGTTGTTGTGGTACTCCCCTTCAAATTTCGGAGTAACTGCACTTCAAACGAAGAAGTTATGACCAATCTAGTGTGTTCTACCTGTATTGTATCTGTTTGGTCGATCCCATCAGCCAAGGACCATCGACCAAGCATGATGCTAACAACAAAATTTCTCAGTTTTTTTCCATTACGACAATCTTTTGGATTTGCTTCTTATGGTTTATACATGTTTTCTTAAGCTTGTTTAGGTGATTTTGGTCTTGATCTTTGATCTCTCAATTGAAGATTATATATTCGGATTACGAGGTGAGTATTCCAACCTCACAATATGCCTATTTACATGCCTTTTGTGATATGACATGAATGCATGGTCTAGCTATTGATGTTTTGTTTTCTTTACATCATGATACTTCTATAATTACAGTAGCATATTTATATTGTTATTTACATATTGGAATTGATGGTTTAATGTTGCAAATGTGATATGGACAATGATGTGGATATGAATGAGAATGTGATATGTATGGAATCATGATGAGATGTGAATGCCTAGGTTGTAGTTGTGGAATGGGGAATGCCCTTTTGGCGTTTATGTCTTTGGACAATAGTGGAGGTGGTATGGGACGCTCTCCTATGGTGCCATTTTGCGCTTTCCCTGATTACTGGTTGACATACCTAGGGCATGTCTAGAAGTGTTTGGCTAGGAAACCCTTGTTATATCATACCCAATTCAGAAGGGAATTGAAACCGAGTGACCCATGGCAGCAATGAGGAGAAGTGGGCGCTCAAGACTGGTAACCAACCTGTGAGAGGACATGGATCACATTGTGGGGGCCATTAATTGGTGGGGTTGCATGTAGTGGACTTGGGCTCGTGGACACTCGAGATTGCGAGATGCATGAGAGGACATGAGAGCTTCCCGTTTGCTATGTGTGGATGGCCAATAGGGTTAATAAGTCTATAGTCCGAGTTGGTTGTAGCCATAGGATACACTGACTCTAGTGAGAAAGATACCGGAAAGGATCCCGAGAGGGGAGGAATGGACATATCTAACTCTAACTTGATATAACTAAGTAGATGATTTGCATTGGGCTAAGATTATCCCGGTACACGCGCCACTACTTAGACCAAATGGTGATGTGAGACAATGTTGACCTAAACCCAAGCCAAGTTTGTCTGAGAAGGTTTTAGGACCCATTGCCAACCGGAGAACCAAAGATACTGAGATGGTTGAGGGAGAGCGATTTGGACCTTACCCAGATGAGTATGATGCTATGACTTAAAGCGTGTCTGCCAATAGAGACTAGCATACATACATAGAGTTAAAAGCATACTTGCATATATTGTTTCATATCATTGCATCTATGTTTGCCTTTGATTATGTGTGAAGATGCTTATTGTGATGGGATATACTTGCTAAGTTCTCTTGAGCTCACCCTTTGGGGGACTTGTTTTTAGATGACATTGCAGGTCCGGAGGAGAACCCGTGCCACGGTACGGAGGACCCTTCCTTATATGATGCAGCTCTGGAAGTCTCTAGAGAATGTTATGACCAGTGGGCCAGCTAGCACAATGGTTTGGACTGCCCTGACGGCTCCTATTGACGGCAGCTGGCATCGTCTTGTTCACTGATGGGATCATGAATTAGATGCTGACCTAAAGCTACAAAAGCACAACCCAAAGGTGAAGAAGATGAAGATCAAAGAAGAAGAAGAGCTGATAGAAGATGTGGATTAGATTCTCTTGTTTCTTCTAGACTTTTCCTTTTATTTGTATTAGCTTAGACTTTGCTCTAAATATTGATCTACCATCCGTGTATGTCTGTGGTGGTATATTTCCACTATACTCTACAGTGTCTTAGATTGGTATCTCGTTATTTTCTACACTCTGATATTCCTTGGTGATCCTTTTGATATCCTTATTGACTTTTATTAGTAAAATACTTGAATACAATGATTTATTCTTGCTTTTGATTATATTATTGTGCTAAGTGGATATGATCGTTCCTAAACTTGATCTTCAGGGCTGTGGATCATACCTCCGGGTATTCCAGATAGGTATCGGCTGGAGGGATGTGACACATCTCAACCATGAGAAGTGTGCTTTTGGAGTCTCTTATGGAAAATTCTTGGGCTTCACGGACTTTGAACGAGGCATTAAGGCCAACCCGAAAAAGATTAGAGCCATTTTGGAAATGAAACCACCAAAGACTACCAAGGTGATACAATGCTTAACTGGGAGAATAGTAGCCCTTAGCAACTTCATCGCAGGCTTTGGGGATAAAAGATTTCCCTTCTTCATAGATGTAATATATAGCCCTATTCTAACCTTGACCCTAACCCAGATCCACTGTTGTATTTAGGTCTGAAGACCCAAAGCGGTGGTAGAAGAGACTTATGGACCCTTTTGATTGATAACTATGAGTCGGAGACCAAGCCCATGGACATTGACGATGATACCCCTTGCTTGAGTACATTGTCGGGGTTTAAGGAAACTCTGCGCATCGGAGAAGATTGATGTAGTTGAAGTACCTAATGGCTTCCCGTGCATAATCCATAGGTATTCCCCGAAACTAGACTTCCTGATGGAATTGTAGAAGAAAACCCCATTCGATTTGACCTTGTATAGCCCTCCAAATCCCTACTTGAAGTTGCTGAACTATACTTGTTTTTCTGCTTAGAAAGATTTTGGTTGATCCTCTTTGATCGATGCCATTGACCAAGGACCATCGACCAAAGTTTTCCAGTCAACCAAGTTAATGATTCTTTGGAATATTCCCTAATCTATTTATACTAGCATCGTGTTTTGAGCCCTATTGCAATCATTTTCACTACTGCGAACATGGGGGGAGCTTCCCAAAGCAACTCCTAGGCATATGTGAAGGATACTCCACCAAAACTCATTGTTAATCATTGTTTCTTGTCTCCATCTACAACTACAAGGTATGATTCATCATTCCACTTTCTATTCTACCTTTTTCTATTCTTATCTTTCCTTCTTTTGCTGTTAAGACCTTGGAGATGATGCTGCAACCTTGCAACCATCACTCCAAGTGTCCACCCTTGCTTAACCTATGATCCTCTTAGCTATCTATTGATGCTATGCCCCCATCTCAAGCCTAGCATATGTATTCCTTGATTTTCCTCTTAACATCATGCCATTTGGTACAAAATTGAGTTGTATGGTATGCTATGTATATGTTTCTCACTAGCATATGATTCTAATTGAATTTCTATAAGTTCCCCTAGCTAATGCATGCCTTTTCAATGCCAATGCAATCAATCCCAATTCATGCTATGATACTTGTCTCTTGAACTTGATAGCTCAATTTGGGGCTTTCTATTTAGACCATTGGATTATGTTAATTTCTTGATTTGTAGTGTCCTCATATTGTTATTAAGCATTCCTCCAAGTTCCGGATTGACCCGAACCCCGAAAAACCAATTTCGGATCAAAACCCCAAAAATCCACTATTCTGTCCCGAGGAAGTTTTGGTCGATCCTCTTTGGTCAGTGCCATCGACCAAAGTTGTTGCTGACAGCAACTTTAACCAGTTTTGACCCGTTTAACATCCGATCTTCCCGATTTCTTCTCTAACTTATTATTAATGTTTGTTTAGGGTCTTAACATTTCTTTTGGACCATTTCTTGGTAATTCTCAATTCATCATCAACTCAACCTAATGTAAAGATGGTTATCTCCATAAACATATAGGCCATAAACTTATGAATTGTGCTTATACTTAAAGAACATGGTCTCTTGATTTCTTCTAATTATTATAAGACTGTTATACATGTGTTAGGACAATAGTATTTCGATTCATATACTCTTGTCACATTAATTTATGATTCTTGATTACTTGTGTCTATGATGAATCATTTCAATATTGTGTTTTAACTTTTATTATGAAGATGTATTGAATGCATGAGAAATGATGAACTTGAATATGTGATTGCCTACATATAACTTGGGATTGGGGAGTGTCCTATTGACACTTCTGTCCTTGGGCATCGGAGGGAATAGTATGGGATGTTCTCCGAAGGTGCCTATCGACACTTTCCCGGATTATTGGATGACATACATAGGATTGTCTAGTTGTGTGGCAAGGATTGTCCTTGTTGTGTCAGACCCGAATCGGAAGGGCATTAAGACCAAATGACCCGTGGTAGTGTATCGTTTGATGGGCGCTCTAGGCCGGTAACCAATCCGGTAGGGGACATAAACCATGCTACGGATACCCGAAAGGGGCCATTTATTGGTAGGGTTGCAAATAGCTAGACTTGGGCTCACGGGCGCTCAAGACCGGTAACCAATCCATGAGAGGACGTGAGAGCTTCCCGTTTACTATTTGTTGATGACCAATAGGGTTGATGAGTCCGTAATCTGGGATTACGCTGACTCTAGTGTGACGGATACAGGAAAGGATTGCTAGGGGTGAGGAATGGACGTATTTGGATCTGACTTGATACGACTGAGTAGATGACTTGCATTGGGCTAGGCTTTACTGTGACATGCGCCAGTACTTATACCAAATGGTGATGTGAGAGAGCGGTGACCGATTCCCCTACCATGGTTTGAGAGGACTTTACCCAATTATCACGGCATTCCCAAGATACATAATAGGTTGAGGGAGAGTGACTGACAACCCAAAGAAGTATGGTGCTATGACTTAAAGCATGTCTACCATAGAGACTGGCATTCATAGAGTTAGAATCATATTTGCATCATATGTTTCATCTCACATTGCATTTATGTTAGTTTTGTATATGTATGATTTTAAATTATGGAATAACTACCTTGCTGAGTTCTTCGAACTCATTCCTTTTGTACAATGTTTTTAGATTATCCTACAGGTACCGAAGATTCTGATGGCGCCTTCTTCGAGACGGACTTTGATCCCGCATACTACCCTCCGGGTGGTAGTTTCAGTGAAGATCAGAGTTTTGGTGCCGAAGAGGATTACTCTTTGTACCAGGGTTAGCCCCACGATAGTGCGGGAGTGGCAGAGCTAGGCTTTCTTCATCCACACCTATGAGGAGACGATCATTAGGAAAGAAGAAACCCTATTCTAGTGCCCCATTTCCCTGGTTTATTATGGAACAATTGGTTATGTAATTAACTTCCTTTGAATTATCTTTTGAAACATGGGATTGTAACTAACTTGATTATACTTCATTTCCGCTGCTTCGAGAGAGTGATTTTCACTTACTCTCTCATATTTATGATCACACTTACATATTGACATTATCTATTTTCTGGCACTCGATTTATTAAATCTTATCTTATTCATGATATCTATTATTAGTTGCTTTTACCTTGATTATTATTGTTCATGATTGTGTTATCGCGTATGTTGGAGGCATGGTCCCTGGATTCTTGATCTTTGGACTGTGGATCACATTCCCGGGTATGCCAGATAGGGTACCGGCTGGGTGGATGTGACAGGTTGGTATCAGAGCCCAAGATCAAGTGGAACCCCGACCACAGAAACGATGACGGAACATTCCGAGTCACAGATCAAAAAGTGACTCAAGTGCTCTTAGAGGTGAATAATAGATAACCTGGATTAGAAACCAAATTAGTGAAGCACAAATTGATTCATGAATAAGACACAATAATATAAACGAAATAACTGAACTTCATTAATCACATAAGAGAGTTTTACGAGTCTGAAAGGAAATACATCCAAGAGAGCATAAAAGAAAATACCTAGTACTATCTATATAGATGATCGACTCCGACGATCTGTCTGATTCCTCCTAGATCTGAACTCCTCCTCCAGTCGTGCAAACCTTTCACCTAGGGTGCACATGTGTAACTCCATCCTCCTCTGTCTAGCCCCTATAGCCTCCTGACGAGCCTCGATCCTCTCAAGTATGGAACGAATCGATGACTGATGAGAAGCCACACCTGGAGCCTCAGAAGTAGTGTGAGATGGACCTCCGATCTCAGAGAATCGTGGAGTGGGAATCTCCTCATGTCTCGGAGCCTCATCATGACCCTGATCCTCATCTCCCTGATCATCATCCTCCCCATGCTCATCGTCGTCCCCATCACCACTATCATCACCATCATCATCATTAGTACCCTCATCCTCTGAGTCATCATCCCCTGATGCATCATCGATGTCATCCTCATCCTCTGATCTGACGGCATCGTGGAGCCCCATCTTCCTGATCAACCATGAACCGATGTCCTTACCTATGTCCCGACCCTGAATCATTGGTGTACCCTCCAAGTCAACATCAAATTACTCAAAAATACGAGTCAAGAGTTGTCACATCCCGCCCAGAATCCACTCAGGGGGTACCCGATCTGGGTTACTCGAGAGTGATCCACATCCCAACAGATCCAGTTTAGGAACGATCATATCCACTTATCACAATAATATAATCAAAAGCAAGAACAATAAATAGTATTCAAGTAATCTAATAATAAAGGTTAAGAAATGATCACAGAAGGATCACAAAGAACATCAGAGTGCAGAAATGATTCAAATAGGGTAAACAATCAAGTATGAAAAGGAGGGAGGAAACCCATCATATAATATTAGCGGAAGATGAAACGACTAAAATTAAGGGTTACAACCGGTTCCCAAAATGACAAGGGAACAAACTAAACTACAGTCTCAACGAATCAAATAAAATGTTAAAAGAAAATGGGACGATATCCCAATACTAGCACACAAGTGCAAGGGCCGAACTGCTCCAGATAAGTCCCAATCTTGGACTGCTAGTCTTCACCAACCTTGTTCACCGTGACCAGTAGGGTACAGGTCATCAAGTTGGTCTTCAGAGTGTTGACCATCATAGTCAACAGTAGTAGTACCTACAGTAGAGTCTAACAAAAATGTTGCAAAAGGAGTGAGTTCAAAAGAACTCAGCAAGGTAGATTATTCCACAATAACATAGATACATGATACAAAACATAGCATGATGCAATATGATATGAAACACATGATGCAATTATGATTCTAACTCTATGTATGCTAGTCTCTATTGGTAGACACGCTTTAAGTCATAGCACCATACTTCTTTGGGTTGTCAGTCACTCCCCCTCAATCATACAAGATATCTTGGGTCTGCCAGGGGAAGTTCGGTAAAGTCATCTCAAAAAAAAGAACCATGGTAGGGGAATCGGTCACCGCTCTCTCACATCACCGTTTGGTATAAGTACTAGCGCATGTCACAGAAAAGCCTAGCCCAATGCAAGTCATCTACTCAGTCGTATCAAATCGGTTCCAGATACGTCCATTCCTCGCCCCCAACGATCCTTTCCGGTAACCTTCACACTAGAGTCAGCGTAATCCCGGATTACGGACTCATCAACCCTATTGGTCATCCACAAATAGTAAACAAGAAGCTCTCACGTCCTCTCACGGGTTGGTTACCGGTCTTGAGCGCCCGTGAGCCCAAGTCTAGCCATTTGCAACCCTACCAATAAATGGCCCCTTTCGGGTATCCGTAGCATGGTTTATGTCCCCTACCGAATTGGTTACCGTCCTAGAGCGCCCATCAAACCATACACTACCACAGGTCGTTCGGTCTCAATGCCCTTCCGATTCGGGTCTGATACGACAGGGATATCCTAGCCATACATCTAGACAAGTCCTATGTATGTCATCCAATGATCCAGGAAAGCTTCGATGGGCAACTACGGAGAACATCCCATATTATTCCCTCCGATGTCCAAGGACAGAAGTTCCAGTAGGGCACTCCCCAATCCCAAATCATACCTAAGCAATCACATGCTTATTTCCATCCATTACATATCAACAATACATTATTATATTGAAAACATGTCATAACATCTCATAATACAATGTATAAATAAATGACAAGAATAAGTAAACATGATAAACCAAGTAATTAAGCATGGTGCTACTGTCATAAGGTAACTACAGTAGTCATATGATGTCTGAAATCAACTAATAAGTTATGTCTACTAAGTTACCAACAACAGTGTAAAAGTCATACAGTCTATGTTATATGGCAATAACCGTCCTTACCTTAAGTCACGATGATGATAATCCAACAATCTCAAAAGAATGATCCAAAGATGGTAATAAGACCCTAGACAAACATAAATGAAAGGTTAGAAAATAAATCGGGAAAATCGGAGGTCGAACGGATCAAAATGGAGCAAGGTTGCTGTCAGCAACAAGTTTGGTCGATGGTATCGACCAAAATTGTCTTTGGAACAGAATAGTTGATTTTGGGGATTTTGGTACGAAATGGGTCGTCCGGGGCTCGGATCGATCTGAAACTTGGAGGGATGATTAATTACAATGTAAAAACACTACTTAGAAAGTATTAGCACAATCCAATGGTCCAAATGAAAACCCCCAAATTGAGGTCCTATGTTCTAAAGACAAGAATCCTAGCATTCATGAGAAATTGATGAAATTGAAAGGGAAGCTAGAGAATTAGTTGGGGAATAGGTTAGGAACAGTAGCAGGAGACTATGTAGCAAGAATCAACATGATCCAATGGTCAAATTGAAAACCCCCAATTTGAAGCCTTAGGTTCAAACTTGCAAGAATCATGTTCATCAATGAAATCGATTGCAATTGCAAAAGAACTTAGGAATTCAATTAAGGGAATGATGGGCAGTAGATAAGAGATACATACTAACATATAATCAGACCTAATTTAAAGAGAAAATCAGATTAAGAGATGAATTCATGTTGTAAAGAAGAGAAAAATCAAAATAAGAAAGCAAGAACATCATGTATGAGAATCATAGCATGGAAAGGTGAAGAGAGGTTTAATTAAAGCAAAAGAGCTTGTAGAAGAGGTGGTTGCAAGGTTGCAGCACCTTCTTCACAAACTCAGTAGCAAGAACAAGATGAGGTAGAAGTAGATTAGAGAGAGAGTGAGAGATTACATACCTTGGAGAAGAGATTAGAGAAGAGAGACAATGATTTTTGTAGAAGGTCATCACCCAAGCCAAGGAGGAGCCTAAGAGGAGCTTTCCCACGTTCTCAGGTGTTGAAATGAGTAAAATATCATTCTAGGTTCGAGGTTTCACTTAAATAGATGAAGGAATATCCAAAAAGCATCTTTTTCTCGATTCTGGGTAACTTTGGTCGATGGTCCTTGGTTGATGGCATCGACCAAAGTGCATCGACCAAAACAGGTAACAGGTTTCAGCAGAAAATCCAGAAATAGTTCAACAACTTCGAACAGGGATTCGGAGGGCTATACGGGGTCAAATTGAGTGAGGTTTTCTCCTACAAGTCAATCAAGAAGTATATTTTTCAGAAATACTTTTGGATCAAGCATGGGAG
This sequence comes from Hakea prostrata, assembly GCF_041222555.1. NCBI lineage: Eukaryota > Viridiplantae > Streptophyta > Magnoliopsida > Proteales > Proteaceae > Hakea > Hakea prostrata. The sequence goes on from NC_142606.1 coordinate 28,593,381, forward strand.
GTCATTAGGTCCACCAAATAAGCTCACCTTCTTCGATGCGCAAGCAGGATTTGCCAGACACAGTTCAGCAACTTCGGACAGGGATTTGGAGGGCTATATGGGGTCAAATGGAGTGGGGTTTTCTCCTAAAAGTCCATCAAGAAGTCTAGTTTCAGGAAATATATTCTGATTGAGCACAGGAGTTCATTTTGTATTTCAACTAATTCACCCCTCTTCGGTGCGCAGATTCAAAACTAACGCTAACAATGCCCTCAAGTGAGGGGCATCATCGTCAATGTCCAAGGGCTTGGGTTTCGACACCAATCATCAACCAAAAGGGTCCACAAGTCTCTTTTCCCCCACTTTGGGTCTTCAGACCTATAAACATAATAGATTCCGGACCGAGCCAAGGTTAGGATAAGGCCAAATATTACAGGTCTACCCTAAAGGAAAGGTCTGGCATGACTTATTAAGGCTTTCAAAGATAATAACACTGAAATCAAGGTCCAACTTTAAGGTCTAATATCAAACAAGTCTTTCTTCACCCAAAACAAATAGGGTGCCCCGGGCTAGGTTTGGGCTGGATGTTACAAGAGTCGACCGAAAGCCAAGTTCCTATCCCTGGGAAACTTAATCTGATCAATCATGACATTCTGCATGATGTATGCTACGTCAATCTGCACTCCAGTGTACATGCTATAGATAACCAATGCCTCCATCGCTGACACCTTGCTATGGTGCCCTGCCTTCGGAAAGATGTTTTGCCCGACAATGCAAGCGATAACCCTAGCTGAAGGACGCATCACGGTACCACACCGGGGCATATAGCAGTCAATGTCATCCCATAGAGTCATGCATACCTCGTATGCCTCGTATGGAAGAAGAGCTTCAGTGATGTCCGTACCGGCAGGAATCCACCAACGAGAATCTCGTACAATCGAGACATCTAAGATGCGAGCCAGTGTCCTAGTAGTGAAACTGATCTCCTTGCCCCCAACCATAGAGTCCATGACAATCCTAGAACCATCCCGTGGATCATCCTCGATACGGTAGGTCAGATTACTATAGATGTACCTGACGAGATCTCGGTAGACTGGATATGTTGTGGTGTACAAATGAAGCCAATCCATAGACTCCAATCTCTCCCGAATGTGAAATGTCTCTAAATCATCCACAACAACCAACCGTCCATGCTCGATCGGTATGTCATGAAAGTAGTACTCATGTAGAAACTCAGCCATAGGAGTAGTGAAATGCTCCTCGTCCGTAACCTCTGACCGGGGAACATGTCCTCGACCTCTATTCACCCGTAGCCCTCCTCTAGGCATGGTGAATCTGTTGAAACAAAGAAAGAAATTCATTTGGATTAGCCCCAGTGTGTAATTGTTAGATGAAGGGCATTTTCGTAAAATTCTGGAAAATTTTGATATTGGTAAAAATTTGTTTTCATTATTCTAACATGTGCATAAGACCTGTACAAACATGCTGGAATACTTCGTTTGGTGAAAATTCATCTTTTTGACATCTTCAAGGTGAAAATTCAGCAAGTAGGAGAGAGAAAATCCCTCTTTTGGCTTGTGTTTGTGATTTTTGAAAAATTGGAATTTGTTCGAACAGAGAGTGGGAACACCTCCCCTATAGTAAATCAGTATTGTAGAAATTTATTTCATGCTAAAATTCATTTTGGTTTGAAAATGAGACTAGTTTTTTGTAAAGTTGGATTTTTGTGAAATGAATAGTGATTTGGTAAACAAAGTGAGTGCAATATTGTGTTTGAAGCTTTATCTTACTTGAAAATTTATGGGAACATGTTTCTAAACACCTACATGCATGATTCTAACCATTAGCAACAAGCATTATTCAGTTTTAATGAAAAACACATCAATGGTAAATGAAGTTTTCAAGAAAAGAGAGAAAGAAAGAGAACCTACTTGTGTTGATGATCAAGAGAGACTTGCAAGTGTGGTTGAAGCCTTGAATGAAGTCCTAGAACCTTTAAGAACCCTAGAAAATCGCTTTCCTAGAGCCAAACTCAAAATGGTTGAGTGAGAAATGAAAATGAAATGAGAAGTGGGCCCTTTAAATCTGATTTTCGCGCAGAACTATTTTGGTCATTCCTCTTTGGTCGATGCCATCGACCAAGAAGCATCGACCAAAGTTGGTCATTTCGCTGCCTTTGGCTGTTTTTTGGAAATTTTTGATTTTTGAATTTATTACTTGGAATTTTGACCCATGTTGACTTATTTGATCGCTATATTGATAATTCTAACCATGATTTGAATATCTTATCCTTTGATCAAGTTGCCTTCGACAGATTTGAATTTTGGTGTCCTTATTTTTGATTCTTGCAGAATGGTTCTGCTTAGAAACCATTTCGTTGGATCCGGTAGCGCCGGAAACGAGGAAACCCCCTGTTGGGGGCTCGACCAGCAGACATAGGAAGATAACCACACCACGAATGGCATTCTTGGTGCCCCTGATATCAGAAGTTTTAGAGATATTGCCAGCGTCATGACCAACATGATGCAACAACAGGCTGCCCAATTTAACCAGATGATGGCTGGTTTTGCTACCCTTCGCAATGAGAACTGTGCCGGAGTTGGAACTTCAAATGCCGCAGCCCCTCTTGTGGAAAGATTCATCGGGACATCCCACACCCATTTGATGGAAAGATCCTAAAGTTACAAGTACCTTCTTTTACTGGAGTAACAAAGGACACTCTCTTTCCAAACAAGTGGCTTCGAGAGCTGGAGAAAGCCTTCAGACATTTACAATGTTCTGATGCTCAGAAAGTGTTGTTTGCCAAGCAGAAGCTGATGCATGAAGCTGATACATGGTGGGCTTCCACTAGGCCTATCCTCGAGACTTTGAATGCTGGTGTTGTCTCCTGGGAGAAGTTTAAAGAAGCATTTTGACCTTCTAAATGCCGTGATCTTATGCTCTTTGAAGAAGATCCAGTTTCGTGTGGAAGAGAATTCAGTCTTCGAGTTTCAAGCAGAGAAGGGAAGAATTAGTAAGAAGACCTTGACCGCTTTAATGCAAGTCCATGCTTTAGTGGAAAGTTCTTCGCCTGGAAGCAAGGTCAAAGAAAGGAAGAGACTTGAAGAAGTCAGAGTTGCTGGTGAGTTTGCTGATGTTTTCCCGGATGACTTGTCAGGATTGCCTCCTGATAGGGAAGTTGAGTTCTCCATAGACTTAATTCCTGGAGCGGCTCCTGTATCTAAGGCCCCTTACATAATGGCACCTACCGAACTCGAAGAGTTGCAAACAGAATTGAATAAACTCTTAGAGAGAGGTTTCGTGCAGCCAAGTGTATCGCCTTGGGGAACTCCAGTCTTGTTTGTAAAGAAGAAGGATGGTAGTATGCGCCTGTGCATTGACTACCGGGAATTGAACAAGCTGGCGATCAAGAATAGATTCCCGCTGCCCCGGATTGATGATCTTTTTGATCAGTTGAAGGGCGCGGCTGTTTTCTCCAAGATTGATTTGAGATCAGGATATCATCAGTTGAAAGTGAAGTCAAGTGACATCTTTAAGACGGCATTTAGAACAAGGTATGGACATTATGAATTTAGAGTGATGCCTTTCGGCTTAACTAATGCCCCTGCCGTGTTCATGGACCTCATGAACCGAGTATTTCATGATGTGCTCGATAAGTTTGTAACCGTTTTCATTGATGACATTTTGATTTACTCAAAGAATGAAGAAGAGCATGTGGAGCACCTGAACTTCACATTGCAAAGGTTGAGAGAAAAGAAACTCTATGCTAAGTTTAGTAAGTGTGACTTTTGGCTCTCAAGGGTAGTATTTCTTGGCCATGTTGTTTCAGCCGAAGGTATTCGTGTGGATCCTGAGAAAGTGCAAACAGTTGCTGATTGGGAAAGACCGAAGACCGTGACTGAGATAAGAAGTTTCCTTGGATTGGCAGGATACTACCAGAGATTTATCGAGAACTTTTCTAGGTTGGCTGCCCCTATGACTAAGCTAACTAGAAAAGAAGAGAAGTTTGTTTGGACCGATGCTTGCGAGAAGAATTTTGAAGAGTTGAAAGTTAGATTGACAAGCGCCCCGGTTTTGACTATACCTGATAGTTCCGGTGGATTGACAGTCTACACTGATGCTTCCAAAATCGGTTTGGGTTGCGTGTTGATGCAACACGGTAAGGTAGTGGCTTATGCCTCTCGACAATTGAAGGATTATGAGCGGAACTACCCCACTCATGACTTAGAGCTTGCTGTCGTTGTCTTTGCTTTGAAGATTTGGAGACATTACCTATACGGTGAGAAGATCACCATCTTTACGGATCATAAGAGTTTCAAATACTTCTTCACCCAGAAGGAGCTGAACATGAGACAAAGAAGATGGTTGGAATTGGTCTCTGACTATGATTGTGACATCCAGTATCACCCGGGTAAAGCAAATGTAGCTGCAGATGCTCTTAGTAGGAAAAGTCAAAGAAGAGAATTGGATTTAAATGCTTTGAGTCGGCCTTTGTTGTCCTCGATAGAAAGGTTTGGTTTAGAAGTGGTCCCTAAGGGTTCGGATTGCATTCTTTATGCCATGACTGCAAGATCCTCCCTTAGAGATAAGATTGTTGCTTTGCAAAGTTCTGATCTACAGTTGAAAGAGAAGATTGAGAAAATTGCCTTTAATTCAGAAATGGACCTTGCTTTTAGTACATCTATGGATGGTACCTTATTGTTTAGAAGTAGACTCTGTGTGTCTGCTATTGATGAAATCAAGAAGCAAATATTGAAAGAAGCACACCAGTCCATCTTTACTGTACACCCTGGAAGTACCAAAATGTACGAGGACTTAAGGGAACATTTTTGGTGGAATGGTTTGAAAGCAGATGTTGAAGATTTTGTTGCCAAGTGTGAGACTTGCCAACGTGTGAAAGCCGTTCATCAACCACCATCTGGATTACTTCAGCCCCTTCCTATTCCTAATGGAAGTGGGAAGATATCTCAATAGACTTCGTGACTGGCTTGCCTTGGACAAGTAAGGGAAATGACATTGCGTGGGTGATTGTTGATAGGTTGACCAAATCAGCCCATTTTATTCCTATGAAGATCACTTACACCTTGGATAAGCTAGCTAGGCTTTATGTGGACAATGTAGTTTGTCTACACGGAGTGCCTGTGAGTATTGTTTCTGACCGTGATCCTAGGTTCACCTCAAGGTTTTGGAATGGTTTGCAGGAAGCCTTGGGAACCCAATTAAATCTAAGCACAGCTCATCATCCATAGTCTGATGGACAATCTGAGCGGACGATTCATATATTGGAAGACAAGCTTAGATCTTGTGGGTAGACATGGGTGGAAATTGAGATGAACACTTAGCTTTAGTGGAGTTTGCCTATAACAACAGTTATCAAGCGACAATAGGCATGGCACCGTTTAAAGCTTTGTATGGTAACACTTGTAGGACGCCTTTGTATTGGACTGAGATTGGTGAAAGGGAAGTCTTGGGTCCAGAGATGATTGAAGCTACATGTGATATAGTTGACATGATTAGAGAAAGGATCAAGTCTGCCCAATCTAGACAGAAATCTTATGCTGAGAAGAGAAGAACCAACTTAGAATTTGTAGTTGGAGAGAAAGTTTTCTTCAAAGTGTCACCTATGAAAGGGGTGACGAGATTCAATGTGAAAGGAAAGCTTAGCCCTTGCTTCATTGGACCTTTTGAGATTTTGGAGAAGGTTGGACCTGTAGCATACCGCTTGGCCTTGCCCCCATCTCTTGCTGAAGTTCACAATGTGTTCCATGTTTCGATGCTTCGAATGTACATAGAGAACCCGGAACACATACTACAACAAGCACCCGAAGGACTTAGTACCGATCTTTCCTACGATGAAGGACCAGCTGAGACCCTAGACAGAAAGGACAAGCAATTGGAGAATCGCACCATCCCTTTGGTGAAGATTCGATGGAAGAACCATACCATTGAAGAAGCTTCATGGGAGAAGGAAGAAGACATGAAGGAAAAGTTTCCTCATCTTTTTGGAAGCATAGGTACGCTTTCAATTTCGAGGACGAAATTTCTTTTAAGGGGGGGGGGGAATGTAATATCCAGCCCTATTCTAACCCTGACCCTAACCCGGATCCCCTGTTGTATTTAGGTCTGAAGACCTGAAGCGGTGGTAGAAGAGACTTATGGACCCTTTTGATTGATAACTATGAGTCAGAGACAGAGCCCATGGACATCAACGATGATACCCCTTGCTTGAGTACATTGTCGGTGTTTATGGAAAGTTTGCGCATCGGAGAAGATTGATTTATTTGAAGTACCTAATGGCCTCCCGTGCACAATCCGTAGGTATTCCTCGAAACTAGACTTCCTGATGGAATCGTAGAAGAAAACCCCATTCAATTTGACCTTGTATAGCCCTCCAAATCCCTACTTGAAGTTGCTGAACTATACCTGTTTTTTCTGCTTAGAAATATTTTGGTCGATCCTCTTTGGTTGATGCCATTGACCAAGGACCGTCGACCAAAGTTTCCTAGTCAGCCAAGTTAATGATTCTTTGGAATATTCCCTAATCTATTTATACTAGCGTCGTGTTTTCAGCCCTATTGCAATCATTTTCACTCCTGAGAACCTCGGGGGAGCTTCCCAAAGCAACTCCTAGGCATATGTGAAGGATACTCCACCAAAACTCATTGTTAATCATTGTTTCTTGTCTCCATCTACAACTACAAGGTATGATTCATCATTCCACTCTCTATTCTACCTTTTTCTATTCTTTTCTTTCCCACTTTTGCTATTGAGACCTTGGAGAGGGTGCTACAACCTTGCAACCATCACTCCAAGTGTCCACCCTTGCTTAACCTATGATCCTCTTAGCTATCTATTGATGCTATGCCCCCATCTCAAGCCTAGCATATGTATTCCTTGATTTTCCGCTTAACATCATGCCATTTGGTACAAAATTGAGTTGTATGGTATGCTATGTATATGTTTCTCACTAGCATATGATTCTAATCGAATTTCTATAAGTTCCCCTAGCTAATGCATGCCTTTTCAATGCCAATGCAATCAATCCCAATTCATGCTATGATACTTGTCTCTTGAACTTGATAGTTCAATTTGGGGCTTCCTATTTAGACCATTGGATTATGTTAATTTCTTGATTTGTAGTGTCCTCATACTGTTATTAAGCATTCCTCCAAGTTTAGGATTGATCCGAACCCCGGAAAACCAATTTCGGATTAAAAACCCCCAAAATCCACTATTCTGTCCCGAAGAAGTTTTGGTCGATCCTCTTTGGTCGATGCCATCGACCAAAGACCATTGACCAAAGTTGTTGCTGAGAGCAACCTTAGCCAGTTTTGACCCGTTTAACATCCGATCTTCCCTATTTCTTCTCTAACTTATTATTGATGTTTGTTTAGGGTTTTAACATTTCTTTTGGACCATTTCTTGGTAATTCTCAGTTCATCATCAACTCAATCTAAGGTAAGGATGGTTATCTCCATAAGCATATAAGCCATAAACTTATGAATTGTGCTTTTACTTAGAGAACATGGTCTCTTGACTTCTTTTAATTCTTATAAGACTGTTATACATGTGTTAGGACAATAGTATTTCGATTCATATACTCTTGTCACATTAATTTATGATTCTTGATTACTTGTGTCTATGATGAATCATTTCAATATTGTGTTTTAAGTTTTATTATGAAGATGTATTGAATGCATGAGAAATGATGAACTTGAATATGTGATTGCCTACGTATAACTTGGGATTGGGGAGTGTCCTATTGACACTTCTGTCCTTGGGCATCGGAGGGAATAGTATGGGATGTACTCCGAAGGTGCCTATCGACACTTTCCCGGGTTATTGGATGACATACATAGGATTGTCTAGTTGTGTGGCTAGGATTGTCCTTGTCGTGTCAGACCCGAATCGGAAGGGCATTGAGACCAAACGACCCGTGGTATAGTGTATGGTTTGATGGGCGCTCTAGACCGCTAACCAGTCTGGTAGGGGACATAAACCATGCTAGGGATACCCGAAAGGGACCATTTATTGGTAGGGTTGCAAATATCTAGACTTGGGCTCACGGGCGCTCAAGATTGGTAACCAATCTGTGAGAGGACGTGAGAGCTTCCCGTTTACTATTTGTTGATGACCAATAGGGTTGATGAGTCCGTAATCTAGGATTACGCTGACTTTAGTGTGAAGGATACCGAAAGGATCGCCAGGGGCGAGGAATGGACGTATCTGGATCTGACTTGATACGGCTGAGTAGATGACTTGCATTGGGCTAGGCTTTACTGTGACATGCGCCAGTACTTATACCAAATGGTGATTTGAGAGAGCGGTGACCAATTCCCCTACCATGGTTTGAGAGGACTTTACCCAATTACCACGGCATTCCCAAGATACGGAATAGGTTTAGGGAGAGTGACTGACAACCCAAAGAAGTATGGTGCTATGACTTAAAGCATGTCTACCATAGAGACTGGCATTCATAGAGTTAGAATCATATTTGCATCATATGTTTCATATCACATTGCATTTATGTTATGTTTTGTATATGTATGATTTTAAATTATGGAATAACTACCTTGCTGAGTTCTTCGAACTCATTCCTTTTGTACAATGTTTTTAGATTATCCTACAGGTACCGAAGATTCTGATGGGCCTTCTTCGAGACTTATGGAACAATTGGTTATGTAATTAACTTCCTTTGAATTATCTTTTGAAACATGGGATTGTAACTAACTTGATTATACTTCATTTCCGCTGCTTCGAGAGAGTGATTTTCACTTACTCTCTCATATTTATGATCACACTTACATATTGACATTATCTATTTTCTGGCACTCGATTTATTGAATCTTATCTTATTCATGATATCTATTATTAGTTGCTTTTACCTTGATTATTATTGTTCATGATTGTGTTATCGTGTATGTTGGAGGCATGGTCCCTCGATTCTTGATCCTTGGACTGTGGATCACATTCCCGGGTAGGCCAGATAGGGTACCGGCTAGGTGGATGTGACAATAGCCCTGAAGTCTGTCAATGCCACAAGAGGGCTCATCTGGATGGAGGAATGTCAGAAAGATTTTGAGCAGCTTAAAGTAAAGTTAAGTACCACTCCTTTGCTTACTTGCCCTCATCTAGGAAGGGACTTTTCTTGTACTTGGATACTTCGCCTCCAACCTCTTCTTGATCTAGAATGTGCGTAGGTCTCTCGTGATGACCAGCTGCCTGTACTCAATGGGAAGATCCCAGAAATAGTACTCGTAGAGGAACTCTGCCTCGGTGTGTTGAACAGGTCGTCTTTGATGAGCACTGGGCGAGGAACGTGTCCCCAACCTTTGTCTGCATGTCTACCTCGTTAGGCTAGTGAATCTATTAAGACAAGGCAAAGTTTGCAATGAGTTAGTACAATAGGCTTATTTTCAATGAAGAAGGGCATTTTTGTAATTTTTGGAAAAATTCGATTTGGGCGAAAACTGCGATTTAGACATGCTGTGTATAGTAGTTGGTTTAGCATTCTAAGAAGGTTTTTTGTCGAGAAATCCCTCAAAACCCTTGGATTTTGAAAAAAAATTCAGCAAGGGGGAAAAAGGTGAAAAACCCACTTTCGGGTGAAGTTTTGAGATTTTTGAATTTTCAGAATTTGGTTGAATGAAGTGTGTGGGCACCTCAACCATATTGAATCAGGTGTGTGGGAGGTGGTTTGACTTACAAATATTCTTTTTCATTTGAAAACGAGAAGAAAATTTCAAAAGTGGACATGTTATGTGATGAATAGTGAATATGCAAGTGGTGTGTGTGAGAAGTTGTTGTTGGTGCATGGCATTGAGTTTCTAACACATGAAATACAAAGAAGGGAACTCTTAGACATGTTTCTAACCTAGGACAGCAAGTATTTCATGGATTTGAGAAAAATCAAAAAAGGGGAGATGCTATTTGAGAGTTTTAACAATACATACCTTGGGTTGATGATCAAAGTGTTGAAAGATCATGTTGTTGAAGCCTCTTGAGAGCCTAGAAACCCTTGAAAGACCCTAAGAATCTTTTCTCCAGAGCCCTAACTCAAAATGAGAAGAGTTGGAAATGAGATAGAATGAGCCAAGTGGGTCCATTTAAATAGAGTTTTCACGCAAAAGACCTTTGGTCGCTTGGATATGATTTTTGGATTTTGGCCATTTTGAGTGAATTTTATTTTGATTTATATATGTTTGGATTTTTAATGGCCTAAATGGCCTATACTACTAACATAAGTGTGTTTTGCACGTTTGGAGCATGAGTTTGAGTTTTGATCATTTTTGGGACTTTTTGATTTCTTGTTGGATTAATAGGATGGTTAACACAAGGAATTATGGCGCCTCTAGAAGTTGGAATGGAAATAGGACTGACCCTAACAGTGGTGCATCCACTGATGGTGCTGATGACCTAGTACCCCTAAATGGTTAAACAATTGCAAATCCACCTGGTGCTCCCCCGATCTCAAGCGTGCAAGATATTGCAAACATCATGGGGAACATCATGCAACAATAGAGCATACAGTTCAACCAGATGATGACAGGAATCATGGTTATGCATAATGAGACTCATGATGCTACCTAAGTGAACCTTAACCCTGTTGTTATGCCTAATGTTGAAATGAATGCGGGTACTCCTCATTCCAAGTTGATGGAGAATTTTCAGAAGCTTTAAGTGTTGAATTTTACCGGTGTGTCGAAGGATACTATATTCCCTAATAAGTGGCTGAGGGAATTAGAGAAGGATTTTAGGAATTTGCAGTGTACTGAGGCACAAAAGATTTTGTTCATCGAGCAAAAGCTTTAGCATGAAGCAGATGCATGGTGGAATGTGACCTGTCCTATCCTACAAGCTTTGCATACTGATGGTATAACTTCAAAAATTTTCAAACATGTATTTTGTAAGAATTATTTCCCTGAGTCTGTGAAGGATGCAAAAGAGTTTTAGTTTATGGCTCTTGCACAAAGACCACTTTTTGTGCTGGAGTATCAGCAGAAGTTTGAGGAACTGTTTTTCTTCCCGAGTCTTTGAAAGCAGATTGAGCAAAGGCGAAGAAGTTCTTCAAAGGACTTAGACCCTCAATCAAGACTTACCTCACTATTCTGCAGATTGAGAGTTATGCACAAATTGTTTAGAATGCAAAGGTGGAAAAGTCTAAGAAGGAGCATTTTCATCTCCAGAGATCCCTACAGAGTAGGAATCCTAGCTATGTGGAAAGGACTGATAGGAAGTTTGCTAGACCTACACCATATTCTACCTAGACATTTCAGTCTAGGAATGTGGGGCAAAGTTTTGGGCATACTCGGATTGGACAGCATAATCAAAACAATGGCAACATGTCAGCTAGGAATGTTCAAGTCTCTAGGCCACCAATCTATACTAATTCTAGGTTTGACCACCGATGGCACTGACTACTACTACTACACCTGGAGATCCTATATGTTTCTTCTACAAGCAGATTGGATATATTGCCCCACTTGCCCTCGAAGAAATGCTTAGCTGGCATTAACTGTGGCTAAGACTACACCAGCCCCTCCTATAGGAAAACTGTTCAGTATTGTTGGAATTGAGCAAGACATGAGTCATGAAGTTGCGACAGGTACGCTACTTGTTGCTTTAGTACCTATTTTCGTACTATTTGATATTGGTGCATCCCATTCATTCATATCATCTACATTTGTAATAGATACTTCTGTTGTGAAACCTAGCCCTAGCCTAACCCTAACTCTAACCTGGAATCCTTGATGTTTGTATGTCCGAAGACCCGAAGTGGAGGAAGGAGAGATTTGTGGGCCCTCTCAGTAGAAGACATTGTGTTTGATTCCAAACCCATGGACATTGATGATGGTGCCCCTTACTTGGATGCATTGTCAGTGTTTGATAAGAAACTGCTCCTTAAAGAGGGGGAGATTAGTTGACATACCTAATGATTTTTCAGACATGACTCGAAGGTAATTCTCTGACCAAGACTTGTTGATTGAGTTGTAGGAGAAAGCCCAAGTGTTTGAGTTGATCTGGCCTTTCATTTCCCTGTCTAAAATTGTTGTCTTGCTTGGTCGAGTGGGCCAGTCGACCAGCTGGTTATTAATTACGAAAATTCTGATTTTTGGATTATTTTATGCCCTACTTAAGTGAACCTCGTAGTTAGAACCCTATTCTATTGCTAGAACCTCCTAAGAACGTGGAGAGACTCCTCTTAGGCCATTCCTTGGCATTGGTGAAGGTCTTCTACCAAAAATCATTGTCTCTTCTCTCAAATTTCTTCTACAAGGTATGTAATCCCTCTTTCCCTCTCTAATCTACTCTCACGTCTTCTCTTTCTTGCTGTTGAGACTATGAAGATGGTGCTGCAACCTTGCAACCACCTCTTCTATCATCTCTTTTGATTTGCCTAAACCCCCATTGCATTCTATCAATGCTATGCACCCCATATTGATTCTTAACCTTGCATTCTCATGATTTTCTTCATAGCAACATGATTTCATCTCCTAAACTGATTTCTATAGTATGCTAAATCTGATTTCTTGTTAGTAATTGATTCTAATCTATTGTTCATCATTCCTTTAATTGATTCTTTGTTTTCCCTTACCTTTGCAATTGATTTCATTGAAGAGCATGATGTTTAGCATTTAGAAGCTAGGGTTTCAAATTGGGGATTCTTAATTTAATCATTGATTGATGTTAAACCCTTGCTGGATAGTCTTCATTTACTGTTCCTAACATTGCCTCCAAATTTCGGAGGGATCCGAGTCCCAAAAGCTAGATCGGAAAAAAAAAAAATCTCATTTCAGCCCCGTTACTGTTCACCTGGTCGACCGAGTCAGTCAACTAGCAAGTCGACCAGCTGATTACAACTTTGCTGTATTTGTCCGATTTGATCCGTTTGACCTCCAATGTGCTTGATTCTTCTTCTGATATTACACATATGATTGTCTAGGGTGCAAGTACTGACTTTGGGACCATTCTAATTGATCTTTGAATTATCTTCGATTCAGATTAAGGTAAGGACGGTTGTTACCATAATTACATAGAATATGTGAATCTTACTTCTATGTTGGAAACTTAGTAGATTCACCTTCTTTATTGTATTTCTTACACTATATGGCTGTTGTAAGTACTTCAAGTACAGTAGTGCTATGTTTACATATTCTTTTGTTATCATGAATATTCATTCTTGTTAAATTACATATGCGATTGATCATGTTTTATTAAATATCTTCTATATGATGAAATATCATTTGTGTATGATATGATGGAATCGAGATTGTGATTGAATAGGTATAATTTGGGAATGGGGAATGTCCTTTTGACATTTATGTCTTTGGACATCATAGGGAATAGTATGGGATGTTTATGATGGTGCCATTAATGCTTTCCAAGATTATTGGATGTCATACATAGGACTTGTCTAGAGGTGTTGGCTAGGATGTCCTTGTTGTATCAGACCCGAATTGGAAGGGCATTGAGACCGAACGACCCATGGTAGTAATGTGGATTTGTGGGCACTCAAGACCGGTGAGTCATATCCGTGAGAGCACATAAATCACATTGTGGATACTCGTGAGAGGCCATTTATTGGTAGGGTTGCAAATAGCTAGACTTGGGCTCGTGGACGCTCGAGACCGGTGAAATGATCCGTGAGAGGACATGAGAGCTTCATGTCTATTATTTTTGGATGACCAATAGGGTTGATGAGTCCATAGTCCAAGTTGGTTGTAGCCATAGGATACGCTGACTCTAGTGTGAAGGATACGGAACCAAGTTGGTTGTAGCCATAGGGGAAGTATCTGGATTTGACTTGATACGACTGAGTAGATGACTTGCATTGGGCTAGGCTTTACCGTGACACGCACCAATACTTATACCAAATGGTGATGTGAGAGTGTAATATCCAGCCCTATTCTAACCCTGACCCTAACCCGGATCCACTGTTGTATTCAGGTCTGAAGACCCGAAGCGGTGGTAGAAGAGACCTATGGACCATTCTGATTGATGATCATGATTCAGAGACCGAGCCTATGGACATTGATGATGATACCCCTTGCTTAAATGCATTATCAGTGTTTAAGGAATGTCTGCGCATCGGAGAAGATTAATCTAGTTGATGTACCTAATGACCTCCTGTGCACAATCCGAAGGTATTCCCCGAAACTAGACTTCTTGATTGAATTGTGGAAGAAAACCTCACTCAAATTGACCTTGTATAGCCTTTCAAATCCCTACATGAAGTTGCTGAACTAAACCTGTTTTTCTGCTGAGAAACATTTTGGTCGATCCTTTTGGTCAATGCCATCGACCAAAACCATCGAGCAATGTTTCCCAGTCTATCAAGTTAAAGATTCCATGGAATATTCCTATTCTATTTATTATGACCTCGAGCCTTGAGCCCTTGTGCAATCATTTTCTCACCTGAAATCGTGGGGAGAGCTTCCCAAGGCATCTCCTTGGCTAATGTGAAGGGCACCTCATCAAAACTCATTGTTTACTATTGATTCTTGTCTACATCTTCCACACTAAGGTATGAATCACCATTCCACTCTCTATCCTACCATTTTCTATTCTTTTCTATTCCTTTATTGCTGGTGAGACATTGGAAATGGTGCTGCAACCTTGTAACCACCACTCCAAGTGTCTACACATGATTAACCTATGAGTTTCTTAGCCATCCATTGATGCTATGCCTCCACCTCATGCCTAGCATATGTATTCCTCTATTTTTCTATTAACATCATATCATTTTGTACCAAACTGAGTTGTAGGGCATGCTATGTTCATGTTTATCACTTCTATATGATTCCAATCGAAATTCTATTAGTTCCCCTAGCTATTACATGCCATTTCCATGACAATGCAATCAATCCCAACTCATGCCATGATGTTTGTCACTTGAACTTGTTAGCTCAATTTGGGGCTTTTTGTTTGGACCATTGGATTGGGTAAATTTCTTTACTCATAGTGTCCTACTACTGTTGTTAAGTGTTCCACCAAGTTTCTGATTGATCCGAACACCGGAAAACCAATTTTGGATGAAAACCCCCAAAATCCATCATTCTGTCCCGAAGGAAATTTTGGTCGATCCTTTTGGTCGATACCATCGACCAAAACCATCGACCAAAGTCGTTGCTGATAGCAACCTTGGCCAGTTTTGATCCAATTAATATCCAATCTTCCTAATTTCTTCTCTAACTTATTATTGATGTTTGTTTAGGGCCTTAACAATTATTTTGGACTATTTCTTGGTACTCTCAATTCATCATCAATTCAACCCAAGGTAAGGATGGTTATCTCCATAAACATATAAATCACCAACTTATGATTTATGTTATTGTCTATGAATAGAACCTTTTGATTACTTTTAAATCTTTATAAGACTGTTATATATGTGTTAGAATAGTAGTATTGACATCTTCATACTTTTGTCATGTTACCTTACTATTCTTGTTTTACTTATGTTTATGATGATTCATTTCAATATCGTGATTTAAATTTTATGATAAGATGCATTGGATGCATTAAAGATGATGAACTTGAATATGTGATTGCTTACGTATGACTTGGGATTGGGGAGTGTTCTATTGACACTTCTGTCCTTAGGCATCAGAGGGAATAGTATGGGATGTTCTCCGATGGTGCCTATAGACACTTTCCCGGGTTATTGGATGACATACATAGGACTGTCTAGTTGGTTGGCTAGGTTTATCCTTGTCGTGTCAGACCCGAATCGGAAGGGCATTGAGACCGAACAACCCGTGGTAGTGTATGGTTGGATGGGCGCTCTAGGCCGGTAACCAATTCGGTAGGGGACATAAATCGTGCTACGGATACCCGAAAGGGGCCATTTATTGGTAGGGTTACAAATAGCTAGACTTGGGCTCATGGGCGCTCAAGACCGGTAACCAACCCGTGAGAGGATGTGAGAGATTCCCGTTTACTATTTGTGGATGACCAATAGGGTTGATGAGTCCGAAATCCGGGATTTCGCTGACTCTAGTGTGAAGGATACCGGAAAGGATCGCGGGGGGCGAGGAATGGACGTATCTGGATCTGACTTGACGAACTGAGTAGATGACTTGCATTGGGCTAGGCTTTACTGTGACATGCGCCAGTACTTATACCAAATGGTGATGTGAGAGAGTGGTGACCTATTCCCTTACCATGGTTTTTGAGATGACTTTATCGAACTTCCCTGGCAGACCCAAGATATCTTGTATGATTGAGGGGGAGTGACTGATCACCCAAAGAAGTATGGTGCTATGACTTAAAGCATGTCTACCCTAGAGACTAGCATTCATAGAGTTAGAATCATACTACATCATATGTGTAAAATCCAGCTTTTACCTAACCTTGACCCGACCCGGTCATTGTTATGTTTGTAGGTTCAAAGACCCGAAGTGGTGGTAGGAGGGACTTATGGGCCCTACTGGTTGATGACGTAATGTCGGGATTCCAGTTTATGGACATTGATGATGCTGCTCCTTCCTTGAGCACATTACCAGTGCTAAGTTAGAATCTACGCACTGATGAAGAGCGAAACAGTTGAAATAGCAAACGGACTCCTGTGCATAATCCGAAGGTACTCCCTGGAACTAGACCTCTTGAGTGAACTGTAGGAGAAAACCCCATGCAATTTGACCTTGTATAGCCCTCCAAGTCCGCACCTAAAGTTGTCTGAACTATTCTCAGTAAAATTTCTGCGAGAGATTGTTTTGGTCGATACTATTGGTCGATACCATCGACCAAAGGTATCGACCAACAAGTCTCTGACTTGAGCCAGATTTAAAGATTCTTGGAATATTCTTTTCTATTTATTTATTCCTCCTCGAGACTGGAGCCCTATTCTCGCGTTTTTAACATCTGGGAACGTGAGAGAGCCTCCCAAGAACTCCTCCTTGGTAGTGGTGAAGCATCTTCTTCATCAATCATTGCCAACCACTTATTCCAACTTTCTTGTTCCACTTTAAAGGTATGACTCTCTCTCCTAATCACTTTCTCACTCACCTTTTCTCTATTTTACTGTTGGGACCATGGCCAAGGTGCTGCAACCTTGCATACACCTTGCCATGAACCTTCTAAACCCCATACAATGATGTTTCCACCGATATGACTATGATTGATTCACCTCATGATCATTGACTACACATTTCCATGATTTATTGCTTACCAACTTGCTTTATTTACCAAAACTGAGATGAAGCTCATGACTAACCTAATCTATACCTTGCATATGTGCTCCATGTTACTTGTAAACGATTCCCTACCTAATCCCCCATGTTTTCCCCTAATGTGCATTGAGATATAGCCAATGCCATGATCTACAACTCTTAATCTTAATATGTCAATTTGGGGATTTCCAAATGGACCATTGGATTATGAAAGTTTCTTGATAATTAGTGTCCCCATGTTGTGCTTAGACTATCCTCCAAGTTTCATGTCAATCCGAGACCTGGAAGACCAAATCCGGGCAAGAATCCGAAAAGCCAGCTTTTGTCCCGGAATTGATTTGGTCGATACTATTGGTCGATACTATCGACCAAATGTATCGACCAATAGAGTTCTTGTCGACAACTTTTGCCCAGATTCCGATTCGTTTGATCTCCGATTGTTCCGATTTCTTCTCTAACCTTTCATATATGCTTGTTTAGGACTTTAAGACTATTTGGGCTACTGCTTGTGATCTTGGACCATTCTCTTCTCCGATTCAAGGTAAGGATAGTTATCGATGTAATTACTTAGGATATGGAAATCTTGACTTGTTATTCCTAACCTAGTAAATATAGTTTCTATTTCATATTCTTATCGTGTTAGACTTGCTACATATGTCTTTTAACAGTAGCTTTGTGTTTACATTATATTACTTCAATGTTTTATCATGTTTATCAATTTCAATATATGATGACTTATGTCAATGTCATGAATTGAATGTTTATTATGACGTTGTATCTTGTGAACTGATATGATGAACTTGGGCATGTGATTGCTTAAGTATAACTTGGGATTGAGGGGTACCCTACTGGTGCTTCTGTCCTTGGACATCGGAGGGAATGGTATGGGATGTTCTCCGAAGGTGTCCATTGACGCTTTTCCGGGTTATTGAATGACATGCATAGGATTTGTCTAGATGTATGGCTAGGATGTCCCTATCATATCAGACCCGATTCGGAAGGGCATCGAGACCGAACAACCCGTGGTAGTAGTGTGGATTTGTGGGCGCTCAAGACCGGTATCCACTCCGTGAGAGGACATAAATTGCATTACGGTTACCCGAAAGGGGCCATTTATTGGTAGGGTTACAAATGGCTAGACTTGGGCTCATGGGCACTCAAGACCGGTGAAATGATCCGTGAGAGGGACGTGAGAGCTTCCCGTTTACCATTTGTGGATGACCAATAGGGTTGATGAGTCCGGTGAGTAATATCCGTGACTCTAGTGTGAAGGATACCGGAAAGGATCCCGAGAGGGGAGGAATGGAAGTATCTGGAACTGGCATGATATGATTAAGTAGATGACTTGCATTGGGCTAGGCTATACCCTGACATGCGCCAATACTTAGACCAAACGGTGATGTGAGAGAGCGGTGACCGAAACCCCAAGCATGGATTTGTCCGAGAGGGATGCAGGACCCAATTTCCCCCTGTGATGAGTGATCCGAGACTACCTAAAGAAGTATGGTGCTATGACTTAAAGCATGTCTACCATAGATGACCAGCATACTTAGAATGAAGTCATATTGCATTATATGCCTCATATCATCTGCATCATTTTATGATTATCTTGTGGTTTATGTGTGGTGGGATAACTTCCTTGCTGAGTTCTTTTGAACTCATTCCTTTTCTGTTGCAATATTTTGTTAGGCTATTCTACAGGTGATTACTCTGATGGCACCCTCCCTGAGGCGGACCCAGATAACTCATACTACCATCCAGAGGCTGGCTATGTTGAAGACTTCGGTGACCATACCGAAGAAGATTACCAGGCGTACCAGGGTTAGCCCCGGAGTTGTATGGGAGCAGTCCTGTTGGGTCTCCATGGTCCTCAACTTTGAAGAAGATATATTTATTATGGAGGAGACTTATGAGTAGTTACCCCTTCTTTTGCGACAGTATACTTAGAAGAATTGTAATAACTTTAACTTACCTTTATAACTTGAGACTTGTACTTAACTAAATTTTGACCTCACTTCCGTTTGGTGAAGGAGTGGATTCCGCCCACTGCCTTCTTAATTTATCTGATTTGATATTTATTTCCGCACTCTGATTAAGTCTGACACCTTATTTCTGAATTCCATGATCATTCATTGTTAGTTTATGATTATTATCTGTTCATGATTGTATTATCGTCGATGTGGATTATGTGGTCCTTGAACTATGGATCTTCGGGGCTGTGGATCACATCCCGGGTATGCCAGATAGGGTACCAGCTGGGTGGATGTGACAATATGTTCCATATCACATTGCATTATGTATGTTCTGTATGTGTATGATTTCTCAATATGGAATAACTACCTTGCTGAGTTATTCGAACTCATTCCTTTTGTACAAATGTTTTTAGATTATCCTACAGGTACCGAAGACTACGATGACACCCCCTTCGAGACGGACTATGATTTTGCATACTACCCTTCGGGTAGCGGCATCTATGAAGATCCGAGTGTTGGTGCCGAGGAGGATTACTATCCGCACCAGGGTTAGCCCCACAGTTGTGAGGGAGTGGCAAAGCTGGGTTTACTTCATCCGTACCATTGAGGAGACTATTATTAGAGTAGAGGAAACCCTAGCTTAGTGCCCCATTCCCCTGGTGTATTTTTGGAGTACTTGGACCTGAAATTAATTAACTTGTTGGATTTATCTTTGATACTTGGACATGTAATTAACGTTATCACACTTCTTTTCCGCTGCTCTAAGAGAGTGGTTATCATACATTCTCTCACCTTTATGATTATGTTCACACTTTATTGTTATCTGTCTTCCGCACTCTGATTTATTTAATCTTATCTTATTCATGATACTTAGTATTAATTGTTTTTACTTTGATTATCTTTGTTCATGATTATGTCATTGTGTATGTGGGAGGCATGGACCTACGAATCTTGATCCTTGGACTGTGGATCACATTCCCGGGTATTCCAAATGGGGTACCGGCAGGGTGGATGTGACAAAGAGAGCGGTGACTTAAACCTCAGCCATGGATTGTCTCGAGGGATGCAGGACCCATTACCTACTGGAGCCGAGTGACTGGACTTACCCAAGAAAGTATGGTGCTATGACTTAAAGCATGTCTGCCATAGAGACTAGCATACATAGAGTTAGATTCATACATGCATCGTCTATTTCATATCATCTTGCATCATGTTATGTTTTGTATCATGTATCTATGTTATTGTGGAATAACTTGCCTTTCTGAGTTCTTTTGAACTCACTCCTTTTTGTGCAAATGTATTGTTAGACTATTCTGCAAGAACCAAGGAAACTTATGGCCAATTCTATGAAGTGTCCTTTGATGAAGCACACTACTCCTAGGGTACTTGCAACCATGAAGACTACGTTGAAGATCCCTCGTTGGATTATGTTGCCTACCAAGACTAGATCTTCTCAGGCGCAAATTCGGCCTCGTTTTGTTTCTATTATTTATGTTTTTGAAGAAACATTGTATAAGTTGGAGGAAACTTTAGTTTACATGTTTACCTCTTTCTTCCCTCTTTTGAGACTTGGTTTGTAAACCCTTAACTGTTATTCAAACTACTTTCCGTTGCGACTTAGGGAGTGATTTCCGCTCACTCTCTTCATTTTGATTATATATACATTGGTATCTTTTACTTCCGCAATTTGATTATATTGTCCATCTTATTCTTAGCTTGATCTTATTGTTTATGGGACATTACATTGATTATATTTTGTTCATGATTATGTTATTGTGTATGTGGGAGGCTTGGTTTCCTCAATACTTGATCTTTGGGGCTGTGGGGCTGTGGATCACATACCCTGGTATGCCAGGTAGGGTACCGGCTAGGTAGATGTGACATCTGTGACACCAAGAACTTATCTAGATGATTAATGATTAGTACACCCACTAGATCAGTAGTACACTTAGATCAAGTAGTTGAAGCCTGCCCTGTTTTTGTTTGTGGAAGAAATTTGGAAGTTGATTTGGTACTCTTAGATATGAAAGATTTTGATGTGATTTTTGGAATGGACTGGTTGACTGCTCACAAAGCGGTTATCCTTTGTTCTTTGAGAAGAGTACAATTTCATGTTGATGGAAATTCAGTCTTTGAATTTAAGGTGATCAAGGAAGGTTAAGCAAACAAGACTTTGATCAGGTGTTGCAAGTGAATGCATTGGTCAAAAGTGCATCACTTAATGCTTCATCTCGAAGTGAGGTAAAGAAGGAAAAGAAGCTTGAGGAAGTCAAGGTAGTGAATGAATTTGTAGATGTTTTTCTGGAAGACTTGTCAAGTTTTGTGAAATCCCACCTAACCCTAATCTGAAAATCCATAGTGTAGATCCGAATACCTAAAGTGAAGGAAGAAGACAGCGTGGGCCACCCAAATTTGAACCCATTAGGTCTGATCTAGAACCCTTGGAGGTAGATGATAATGATCCCAGTATGGAAACCTCGAGTGAGTTTGGAAGATGATGTGGTTAGAATGAAGTTTGACGAGATAGGCGGACCAAGAATTCAGTGTTGAAAACTTTGGAAGGTCCTATAAAGTCAGGAAAGACTCTTTCTTAAGTTGGTGAAGGACCCAGGTGAAGCTTGTGGCCGTGGGGGACCAAAAACCTGATTTTTTACCTTACTGTGATGCTTGGTCACTTAGCCTTTGTCGTTTTAAGCGATCAACTACCAAGCGACCAACCTCCCTAGCGACAGTTTGGTCACTTTTTGAAAAATTAGGTTTTTGAAGCCCTATTTAAGTGTTTTTCGTTCTAATCCATCCCATAATGTTCTGAAGCCTCTAGAGAACATGAGAAGAACCTTAGAGTCTCCTCTTTGAAGCCAAGGAAGATCCCAAAGCATCCATACAAGTTTCTCCGTCGAATCCTCTTCTACAAGGTTAGTAATCTATCTGTTTCTCTCTAGATCTACTTTCTCTTCTGTTTCTACTCTTTGTTTTTATTATGAGGAAGGTCTTACACTACTGTAATGACCTAATCTCAGATCCTCATAGTCTTAGAGTGAATTTCCATTCACTCTATTCTCACTGTAGACAATACGGTGTGATTTTTGGTGTTTTGACCTAGCATGTGACCATGATCTTATTCTAATTTGAGTTGTTTGATTTCTAATCTCTTTTAGATCTACTCCTAGGTTTTTTTCTAAACATGATCTACTATTTTTCTTATCTCTAGAATGAATCCCCATTCACTCTAGTCTCTCTGTGAAATCCGCGAACTAATATCGGTAAAAGCCTATTTTATGATTCGATTAGATTTATTTTTCATTGACCATATAAGATGCTTAGACCATGATAGATAGTCTTCTTTTATTGTTATCAATCTTACCTTTTAATTACGGAGCATTCTGATGTCTTTCGATGAAGTTTTCACCAAAATTAGGGTTTATGTTCGTACAGTAGTGCCTTGGTCGCTTTAAGCAACCAACCATAAGCGACCAAGCATGTTAGTTACATCAACTTTTCTCTGTTTTGATTCCATTTTGTCTCCAATCGTTAGGATTTGTTCCTTATGTTCTACACATGTTTGTTTAGGGTTATTTTGGTGATTTTGGACGTGCCCTTTGTTCTCTTTCTCGAGTTTATGAATCGAATTCAAGGTGAGTACATTCACTCACAATTGACATTATTGCATTCTATATGTTGTTAGATCTTGTTTGTATATGATAGCTTTAGATCTTGTTTGTATATGATAGCTATTGTCTTAGATCTTTTTCTATATTGTTTTACTTCTTAATTATAGTACGCTCATCATGATGTGAATTACATGCTTGTATTGAATGTGAATGATGGGATTGTGAGTTGGACCATGCTATGATAATTATGGAATCATGATGTGATGTGATGTGATTGCCTAAGTTGTGATTGGGGAATGGGGAATTCCCTTTTGGTGTTTTAGTATTTGGACATCAGTGGAGGTGGTATGGGACATTTTCCTATGGTGCCCCTTGGCACTTTCCCTGATCACTGGTTGACATACTTAGGGCATGTCCAGCAGTGTTTGCCTAGGTGAAACCTTATCATATTTGACCCTATAGGAAGGGGTATTGAGGCCAAGTGACCTATGGTAGCAATGGGGATTTTTGAGCACTCAAGACTGGTAACCAATCCATAAGAGGACGCAAATCACATTATGGGGGCCATTCATATGTAGGGTTGCATATAGTAAGTTTGGGCTCGTGGGTGCCCTATAATGAGAGAGGGATGAGGGGACACGAGAGCTCCCTGTTTATTATATGTGGATGACCAATAGGGTTAAGAGTCTACATAGCCCAGAACGAGACGGCGACTTTAGGGGAAAGATACATGAAAAGGACGCGGGAAGCGAGGAATGGAAGTATTCAACCCTAAGTAGATTTGACTCAGTATATGACTTGCATTAGGAAAATTTTAACCTAACACACATGATCTAAGCATCTAACATGGTCATTGGAGTAGAAATTTGTCACATCCACCCAGCCGGTACACTATCTGGCATACCAGGGAATGTGATCCACAATCCAAGGATCAAGCATCGAGGGACCATGCCTCCCACATACGCGATAACACAATCATGAACAATAATAATCAAGGTAAAAGAAACAAATAATAGATATCATGAATAAGATAAGATCAACTAATCAGAGTGCGGGAATAGATAATACCAAATGTATAAGTGTAATCATAAGCATGAGAGAATAAGTGAAAGTCACTCTCTTGAGGCAGCGAAAAAGTAGTAAAAATCAAGTTAAGTTACAATCCCATGTTTAAAGAGTAACTCAAAGAAAGTTAATTACATATCCAAAATGTTCCACAATAATCTAGGGAAATGGGGCACTAGACAAGGGTTTCTTCTATCCTACTGATCGTCTCTTCATAGGTGTGGACAAAAAAAGCCCAGCACGTCCGCTCCCTCACAATAGTGGGGCTAACCCTGGTACGTAGAGTAATCCTCTTTGGCACCATAACTTTGATCTTCGTCGTAGCTACCACCCGAAGGGTAGTATAAGGAATCAAGGTCTGTCTCGTAGAGTGTGCCATCAGAGTCTTCAATACCTGCAGGATAATCTAACAACATTTGCACAAAAGGAATGAGTTCAAAGAACTTAACAGGGTAGTTATTCCATAATTTAACATCATACAAATACAGATCATAACATAATGCAATGTGATATGAGACATATGATGCATATATGATTCTAACTCTATGAATGCTAGTCTCTATGGTAGACATGCTTTAAGCCATAGCACCATACTTCTTTAGGTAAGTCTCAATCACTCAATACCGGGGGGAATTGGGTCCTGCATCCCTCTCGGACAAATCCATGGTTGGGGTTTCGGTCACCACTCTCTCACATCACCATTTGGTCTAAGTACTGGCGCATGTCAAAGTAAAGCCTAGCCCAATGCAAGTCATCTACTCAGTCGTATCAAGTCAGACCTGGATACTTCCATTCCTCCCATCCCGAGATCCTTTCCAGTATCCTTCACACTAGAGTCACGGATATTACCCACCGGACTCATCAACCCTATTGGTCATCCACAAATAGTAGACGGGCAGCTCTCACGTCCTCTCACGGATATGACTCATAGATCTTCGAGCACCCGTGAGCCCAAGTCTAGTTATTTGCAACCCTACCAATAAATGGCCCCTTTGGGGTATCCGTAGCATGGTTTATGTCTGTAAAACCCAGCCCTAACCTTGACCCGGAAACCTTGTTATTTGTAGGTCCGATGACCCGAAGTAAAGTAAGAAGTCAGCTTTGGGCCATCCCAGTGGAGGACTTGGTGTCTGGCTTTGAATCCATGAAAGTTGATGATGAAGTTCTATTTATGGAAACTGAATCTTGATGAAGATCGGATTAGTTGATGGACTTGGAGTGCTCTCTATTTTGGTTTGAAGGCATTTCTACCTATTAGGTAAGTCACTTGACATGTGTGCAAAACCCCTTTAGGATTGGATTTGATCTGGGTCTTCAATTCCCTGTTTTGGAATTGCTGTCAGCATTGGTCGACTGGACCAGTCGACCAATCCACTACACCAATGAGTGCTGTCTTTGGCAATTAGGTTTTGCTTGCTCTATTTAAGTCCAATCTCGAGTCTACTTCGTATTTGCTGCCTCCAAACTCTTTGGAACGAACCAAAGACCTCTGCAAGTCATCTCCCTTGCATCCTTGGTGATTTTCTTGACGGATCTTTGTCAAAACTCTTCCTTTTCATCAAAAGGTATGTCTACACTCTCTTCTCCTCTATTTCTTATTTTCTTTCCTTTTTGAGTTGAGACAGTAGAGGAGATACTGCATTCTCTGTTGCAAACATCTCTGGACTTGTCTCTCATGATCATCCTAAGGATTAAAGGCTAGAACAATGATCTTAACCATGATCATTGCAAGCTTTTGAAGGAATCATGATCAAACCATGATCTAATCTTTGTTAAACTTCTGATTTGAATTCTGATCTCCTTGGATCTTCTATATTGATCATGTTAGTAGTTAATTGCTGTGTTTTCTTTTCATGATCCATGATCTATCAATCTCTAGTTGTTCTCTTCTACCATACTATGTGTTCTTCATGAATCATGATAGTTACATATATGGTAGGTTTTGTTTCCTTATTTAGATTTATGCTTTTAAGCCTATTTCCTTGAAGATCTAAGTATGCTTTTCATGATACCTTTACCTGAAGCAATGATCCCTTCTCCTATTGTTCTTGTCTTTGATTTCTATTTTGAATTCATCAAGATCCATGGTTGATCTAATTATGGTAACTTTTTGTTTCCTAATTTGGATCTTGATGGCTTGATTTGATTAGTGTTTTGAGGTCCCCTATATGTTAGAATACTACTGATGTAGTTTACCCCTTGATTAGTACCCTTTTGAACCACCAAATTCGGATTTCATATCTTAAAACTCTGTTTTTTTTAGGTTATCGTCTCGCATTGGTCGATTGATTGGTCGATGGACCGATCGACCAATCCACTCGACCAATGAGTACAGCAACTCCGAATTGGTCCGTGTTGGATGTTTTGGTATCTTTTCTGTTAGGGATCTTTCCTAATATGTTGTATACACTTGTTTAGGACCTTCTTCTCAAGTTTGCCAAGATCTTACTTGATTTCTTAGGATTCCTTTGCGAGTTATAAAAGGTAAGGATGGTTATTTCCTTAATTACATAGATAGCATGAATCTAGTTTCTATATTTGAATATCATTGATTTGTTTCCTTAATTAGATTCTTACAATGATATACTACTGTTGCATAACCTTGATTACAGTAGCATTGCTTAAATTGATTCATGTATGATTTACTTACCAATTATATACAAAGTGATTGTAATTATTGATTTCTTTCCATATATGAAGTTACCATATATGTGATGATCTGAATTGATGCATGTGTATGCTTAAGTATGGTTTGGAAAGGAGAGGTGTCCTTTTGACACTTCTGTCCTTGGACTACTACGGGAATATTATGGGATGTTTCCAGAGATGCCCTATGGACACCTTCCTAAACTGTTGGATGACATATCTAGGATTGTCTAGTAGTGTTTGGCTAGGATGTCCTGTTATGTCAGACCCTAATCGGAGGGGTATTGAGACCAAACGACCCGTGGTAGCAATGGGGATTCATGGGCGCTCAAGACCGGTAACCAACCCGTGAGAGGACAGGAATCACATTGTGGGGGCCATTTATTGGTAGGGTTGCATATGGTTAGACTTGGGCTCATGGGCGCTTAAGACCCGGTAACCAACCCGTGAGAGGACGTGAGAGCTTCCCGTTTACCATATGTGGATAACCAATAGGGTTGATGAGTCCGTAGTCAGGGACTATGAGGACTCTAGTGTGAAGGATACCGGAAAGGATCGTCGGGGACGAGGAATGGACGATATCTGGATCTGACTTGATGTAACTAAGTAGAAGACTTGCATTTGGCTAGGTTTTACCCTGACATGCGCCGGTACTTAGACCAATGGTGATGTGAGTGAGTGGTGACTTAACCCCCAGCCATGGAATGTCCCGAGGGATGCTGGACCCATTACCAACTGATGATGAGTGTTTGAGACCTTCCTAAAGAAGTACGGTGCTATGACTTAAAGCATGTCTGCCAATAGAGACCAGCATACATAGAGTTAGATTCATTCATTCATTGCTTGTCTCATATCATATTGCATTTATGTTTGTTCTGAAATCCCGCCATTTATGTTATTATGGATTTAATCGCTTTACCGAGTTTCTTTGAAACTCATTCCTTTATTGTACAATGTTTGTTAGACTATTCTCGCAGTATCGAATATTATGACGGTCCCAATGAAGAAGCGCAAGGCGAAGAAGCATATCTCCAGGAAGGTGATTGCGGTTACCACAATTACACTAAAGATCCCGCGAGTGGTTATGCTCCGTACGATGCTTAGTCCGACCATTGAGTGGAAGCATCCTTGTGCCATTTATGAGATTTACACTTATAAGGATGTTGTCTATAAAGTGGAGAACAATTTAGTTACCCATTGTACTTGCTACTGGGATTAGACTTTGTCTAGTTTATTCTCTTTTGGAGCTACTTTTCCGCTGGTTGTAGAGTGGGATTTTTGCCTCACTTTACTTATCTGTTTTGACACTCTGATTATATCTAGTATTCTGATTTATTTATGATTCATTCTTTCCTTATTGGATCTATGGTTTATCTTCCGCACTTTTATTATGATTGTTCATGATTATGTTATTGTTTATGTGGGAGGTTGATTACTCGATACCTGATCTTCGGGCTGTGGATCACACTCTCGGGTATGCCAGATAGGGTACCGGCTGGGAGGATGTGACAATGTCCCCTCCCGGGTTGGTTACCGGTCTTGAGCGCCCATCAAACCATACACTACCAAGGGGATTTCGGTCTCAATGCCCTTCCGATTCGGGTCTGACACGACAAGGACAATCCTAGCCACACAACTAGACAATCCTATTTATGTCATCCAATAACCCGGGAAAGTGTCGATAGGCACCTTCGGAGAACATCCCATACTATTCCCTCCGATGCCCAAGGACAAAAGTGTCAATAGGACACTTCCCAATCCCAAGTTATACTTAGGCAATCACATATTCAAGTCCATCATTTCTCATACATTCAATACATCTTCATGATAAAAGTTAAGTCATAATATTGAAATGATCCACCATGAACACAAGTAACAAGAATTGTAACTCATTATGACAAGAGTATATGAATCGCAATACTACTGTTCTAAAACATGTATAGTAGTCCTATAATAATCAAAAACAATTAAGAGATTATGCTCACTAAGTATAAGTACCAAAACATAAGTTCATAGTCTATGTGTTTATGGAGATAACCATTCTTACCTTAGGTTGAGTGGATGATGAATCAAGAATTACCAAGGAATGATCCAAAAGTAGTGTTAAGACCCTAAACAAACATAAATAAGAAGTTAGAGAAGAAATCGGGAAGATCGGATGTCGAACAGGTCAAAACTGGCTAAGGTTGCTGTCAACAATAAGTATGGTCGATGGTCCTTGGTCGATGGCATCGACCAAAGAGGATCGACCAAAATGTTTTCGGGACAGAATAGTGGGTTTTGGGGATTTTGGTCCGAAATTGTTCTTCCGGGGTTCGGATCGATCCGGAACTTGGAGGGATGCTTAATAATAGTATGAGGACACTACAAATCAAGGAATTAACATAATCTAATGGTCTAAATAGAAAGCCCCAATTTGAGCTACTAAGTTCAAGAGACAAGCATCATAGCATGGATTGAAATTGATTGCATTGACATTGAAAAGGCATGCATTAGCTAAGGGAACTTATAGGAATTTGATTAGGATCATATGCTAGTGATAAACATGTACATAGCACACTATATACTTCAGTTTGGTACAAGAAGGCATGATGTTAAGAAGAAAATCAAAGAATGTATATGCAAGGCTTGAAATGGGGGCATAGCATCAATAGACAAGTGAGAGGATTATAGGTTAAGCAAGACTGGACACTTGGAGTGATGGTTGCAAGGTTGTAGCACCATCTCCAAGGTCTCAACAGCAAGAGAGGGATAGAAAAGAATAGAATAGAGAGAGGAAGTGATGAATCATACCTTGTAGTTGTAGATGGAGACAAGGAACAATGATTAACAATGAGTTTTGGTGGGATCTTCTTCACAAATGCCTAGGAGTTGCTTTGGGAAGCTCTCCCCACATTCTCAGGAGTGATAATGATTGCAATAGGGCTCAAAACACGAGGCTAGTATAAATAGAATAGGGAATATTCCAAGAATCATTAACTTGTCTGTCTGGGGAACTTTGGTCGATGGTCCTTGGTCGATGGCATCGACCAAAGAGGATCGACCAAAATGTCTTTCAACAGAAAAATCAGGATCTGATCAGCAACTTCGGACAGGGATATGGAGGGCTATACAAGGTCAAATTGAATGGGGTTTTCTTCTACAACTCAATTAAGAAGTCTAGTTTCGGGGAATACCTTCGGATTGAGCACGGGAGTTCATTAAGTACTTCAACTAAATCATTCTTCTCCGATGCGCAGACTTTCACTAAACACCGACAATGTACTCAAGTAAGGGGTATCATCGTCAATGTCCATGGGCTCAGTCTCCAACTCACAATTATCAATCAAAAGGGACCATAAGCCTCTTCTACCACAGCTTCGGGTCTTCGGACCTAAAAACAATAGTCGATCCGGGTTAGGGTCAGGGTTAGGATAGGGCTGGATTTTACATTCTCCCCCCCCCCCCTTAAAAGAAATTACGTCCTCGAAATTGAAAGCGTACCTGTGCTTCCAAAAAAATGAGGAAACTTCTCCTTCATGTCTTCTTCCTTCTCCCAAGAAGCTTCTTCTGGGGTGTGGTTCTTCCATCGAATCTTCACCAAAGGGATGGTGTGATTCCGTAACTGCATATCCTTTCTGTCTAGGATCTCGGCTGGTCTTTCATCGTAAGAAAGATCGACACTAAGTCCTTCGGGTGTTTGCTGTAGTATGTTTTCCGGGTTCTCTATGTACTTTTGAAGCATCGAAACATGAAACACATTGTGAACTCCAACAAGAGATGGGGGCAAGGCCAAGCGGTATGCTACAGGTCCAACCTTCTCCAAAATCTCAAAAGGTTCAATGAAGCGAGGGCTAAGCTTTCCTTTCACATTGAATCTCGTCACCCCTTTCATAGGTGACACTTTGAGGAAAACTTTCTCTCCAATTGGAAATTCTATATCGGTTCTTCTCTTGTCGGCATAAGATTTCTATCTAGACTGGGCAGACTTGATCCTTTCTCTAATCATGTCAACCATATCACTTGTATCTTCAATCATCTCCGGGCCTAAGACTTTCCTTTCACCGGTCTTAGTCCAATACAAGGGTGTCCTACAAGTATTACCATACAAAGCCTTGAATGGAGCCATGCCTATTGTTGCTTGATAACTGTTGTTATAGGAAAACTCAACTAAAGCTAAGTGTTCATCCCAATTTCCACCCATGTCTACCACACAAGATCTAAGCATGTCTTCCAATATATGAATTGTCCGCTCAAATTGTCCATCAGACTGTGGATGATGAGCTGTACTCAGATTCAATTGGGTTCCCAAGGCTTTCTGCAAACCATTCCAAAACCTTGAGGTGAACCTGGGATCGCCATCAGAAACAATACTCAGAGGCCCTCCGTGTAGACGAACTACATTGTCCACATAAAGACTAGCTAGCTTATCCAAAGTGTAAGTGATCTTCATAGGAATAAAATGGGCTAATTTGGTCAACCTATCAACAATCACCCACACAGTGTCATTTCCTTTACTTGTTTGAGGCAAGCTAGTCATGAAGTCCATTGAGACATCTTCCCACTTCCAACTAGGAATAGGAAGGGGTTGAAGCAATCCAGACGGAGGTTGACGAACGGCTTTCACACGTTGACAAGTCTCACACTAGGCAACAAAATCTTCAACGTCAGCTTTCAAACCATTCCACCAAAAATGTTCCCTTAAGTCCTTGTACATCTTGGTACTTCCAGGGTGTACTATAAAGATGGACTTGTGTGCTTCTTTCAATATTTCCTTCTTAATTTCATCAATAGCAGGCACACAGAGTCTACCTGTAGGAATCCAGCTTTTACCTAACCTTGACCCGACCCGGAAATTGTTGTGTTTGTAGGTCCGAAGACCCGAAGTGGTGGTAGAAGGGACTTGTGGACCGTACTAGTTGATGACGTGGTGTCAGAACTCCATTCTATGGACATTGATGATGTTGCTCCTCCCTTGAGCACACTATCAGTGCTAAGTTAGAACCTGCGCACTGATGAAGAGTGAGACAATTGAGATATCAAACAGACTCATGTACAAAATCCAAAGGTATTCCCCGAAACTAGACTTCTTGAGTGAACTATAGGAGAAAATCCCATGCAATTTGACCTTTTATAGCCCTCCAAGTCCACACCTAAAGTTGCTGAACTATTCTGGAAAAATTCTGAAGAAACATGTCTTGGTCGATACTATTGGTCGATACCATCGACCCAATGTATCGACCAACAATGTTACTGAATCCGAATTAAAGATTCTGTGGAATCTTCCCTACTCTATTTATTCCATCCTCGTGTTTTGAACCCTATTCTAATCATTGAGGCACCTGAGAACGTGGATGAGACTCCCAAGAACTCCTCCTTGGTAATGGTGAAGCATCTTCCCCACTAATCATTGCCAACCACTCACTTCCACTCTCTTACTCTACTTTCAAGGTATGACTCTCTCTCCTAGTCTCTTTCTCACTCATCTTTATTCTCATTTTTACTATTTGGACCATGGCCAAGGTGCTGCAACCTTGCAAACACCTTGCCATGAGTCTTCTTTACCTCATACATTGATGTTTTCCCCAATCTTACTATGATTTACTTACGTCTTGATCATTTACTATGCATTTCCATGATTTGTTGCTTACCAACTTACTTTATTTACCAAAACTGAGATGAAGCCTATGATTAGCCTAATCTATGCCTTGCATATGATTTCAATATTGCTCCTAAGTTATTCCCTACCTAATCCACTATGTTTTCCCCCAATTTGTATTAAGTAATAACCAATGCCATGATTTCCAACTCTTGAACTTAATATCCCAAATTGGGGATTTCTAATTTGACCATTGGATGATGTTAATTCCTTGATAATTGAGGTCTCTATAGTGTGTATAGACTGTTCCCCAAGTTTCGTATCAATCCGAGACCCGGAAGACCAAATCTGGGCCAAAACCCAGCTTGCTGTCCGAAACCCTTTGGGTTGATGCTTGTTGGTCGATACCATCGACCCAATGTATCAACCAATAGAGTTGTTGTCAGCAACTTTTGCCTAGTTTTGATTCGTTTGATCTTCGATTATTCTAATTTCTTCTCTAATCCTTCATATATGTTTGTTTAGGGTTTTGAGACAAATTGGGCCACTTGCTTGTGATCTTGGACCATCTTCTTCCCCAACTCAAGGTAAGGATAGTTATCGCTACAATTACTTAGGATGTGTGATTTTGACTTGATATTCCTAACATAGTGAACATAGTCTCTATCTCATGTTCTTACCATTTTAGACTTGTTGCATATGTCTTATAACAGTAGCATTGTGTTCACATTTGTTTTATTACAATGCCTTATTATGTTTATCAATTTCAATATATGATGAATTATGTCAATGTTATGAATAAAACGTTTACTATGATGTTGTATCTTGTGAATTGATATGATGAACTTGGGCATGTGATTGCTTAAGTATAACTTGGGATTGAGGAGTACCCTACTGGTGCTTCTGTCCTTGGACATCGGAGGGAATAGTATGGGATGTTCTCCGAAGATGTCCATCGACGCTTTCCCCGGTTATTGGATGACATACTGTGAAAACCAGCCCTAACCTTGACCCGGAAACACTATTGTTTGTAGGTCCAGCAACCCGAAGTAAGGCAAGAAGTTAGCTTTGGGCCATTATAGTAGAAGACTTGATGGCTGAATTGAAATCCATGAGTGTTGATGTCAGTGTTCCATCCATGGAAACTGCACCCTGATGAAGATCGGATTAGCTGATGGACTTGGAGTGCTCTCTGTATTGGTTCGAAGGCATTTCTACCTACTAGGTATGTCACTTTAGGTGTGTGCAAAACCCCTTGATGTTTGGACTTGATCTGAGTCTTCAATTCCCTGTTTTGAAGTTGCTGTTCTGATTGGTCGACCAATCCATCAACCAATTGATTCTGTTTTTGAAAATTAGGTCGTGGCTACTCTATTTAAGTTTAATCTCGGGAATACTCTACCTCATCTGCCTCCTAAGCCTCTGGAACAAGTTAGAACTCCATTCTAATCAATTCCCTTGCATCCTTGGTTGATATCTCGCAATAACTCAAGTGATCTTCATCCTCCTGCATCAAAGGTATGTTTATGATCTCTTTTCTTTTCTATCTCTGATTTTCTTTTCTTTAATCTGTTCTTGATTGAGATCAAGAAGATGATGCTGCATTCTTGCAACCATCTATTCCATGATCTCATTCGATTCCTTGAGATCTATGATCATCGTCATGATCTCAACCTTAACCAGTTAGATTTTTGAAACCCTAACCCTGTATGATCATCCGGAGAACCTTTGGTAACCTCCCATGTGAGGGAAACCTCATGGGTAATATTTAGGTTGATCTAAATTTAATATTCTTTAGTTTTTCTTGTTGTTATTGGCAAATCATTAATTCCCTCCCTCCTGTGATCTCAACCTTTTTCATGGGAGCCAAAAAGGGTGAAACCCTAATTCTTGGATATATGATTAATTGACTCTGTTAATAGCCAATCAATGTGTTTTCCTTACAAGAATTGTATCCTATCATCCTCTAATTATTTACCCTTGATCATACTGTATTTTCTTCATGATCCATGATTTAACCTAATTAGGTTAACCTTTTTGTTCCTAGGTTGTAACTTGGAAACTTGATTTGGTTGGTAGTTTGATGTCCTCTATATACTAGGATACTACCATTATAGTTTCCCTCTTATTTTGTACCCTTTTGAACCACCAAATTCGGTTTCTTAATCTAAAAATTCTGATTCTTGAAGGCTACTGTCTCTGTTGGTCGATTCATTGGTCGACTGGGGCAGTAGACCAATCAGTCGACCAATGAGTACAGCAACCTCATTCTTGGTCTGTTTTGATAGATTTGTGATCTTTCCTTCTTTGTATCTTTCCTAACATGTTGTACACACTTGTTTAGGGCTTTCTTCTCAGGTTTAGTCAAGGTCTTGCTTGATTTCCCTAAGTTCCTTTACGAGTTAGAAGGTAAGGACTGTTATCTCCTTAACTACATAGATCACATACTCTCTGGTTTCTATCTTTATGAAACTATGAGTTTAATTATTGTTTGTATACTTTTACTTCTGATTTACTACTGTGAGAACAGTAGCACTTGTTTAGGTAAACTTTTTTATTATTCATACTTATATGAATTGGTTATTATCATGTTGTTAATGATTAGATCATGACTTTATATTCTCTTTGGTATATGATGAACTGTTGACTGTGTATGTCATGTCTAATCTGAGATTGTGTCTGATTAGGTATGATTTGGGATTGCGAGGTGTCCTATTGACACTTCTGTCCTTGGACATTATCGGAAATAGTATGGGATGTTTCCAGGGTTGTCCATCGACGCTTTCCCGAATTATTGATTATCATACCTAGGGCTGTCTAGCAGTGTTTGGCTAGGATGTCCCCGTTATATCAGACCCAAATCGGAAGGGTATTGAGACCGAACGACCCGTGGCAGCAATGGGGATTCATGGCGCTCAAGACCGGTAACCAACCCGTGAGAGGACGGGAATCACATTGTGGGGGGCCATGTATTGGAGGGTTGCATATGGTTAGACTTGGGGCTCATGGGCGCTCGAGACCGGTGAGTTATATCCGTGAGAGGACATGAGAGCTTCCCATTTACCATATGTGGATAACCAATAGGGTTGATGAGTCCGTATTTGAGAGAGTCGAATATGCTGACTCTAGTGGAAAGGATACCGGAAAGGATCCCGAGAGGGGAGGAATGGAAGTATCTAAACCTGAGTTGATATAACTGAGTAGATGACTTGCATTGGGCTACGCTTTTACCCTGACATGCACAAGTACTTAGACCAAATGGTGATGTGAGATAGATGACTTAACCCCCAGCCATGGAATGTCCGAGAGGGATGCCGGACCCACTACAAAACGGAGCGGTATGCGTGACCTACCCAAAGAAGTATGGTGCTATGACTTAAAGTGTAAAATCCGGCCTTATCCTAAGCCTGACCCGGCCCGGATTTTATACTGTTGCAGGTCCGAAGACCCGAAGTGGTGGTAGAAGAGACCTGTGGGCCCTCTTAGTTGATGATTCGATGCTAGAAGCGGAGCCTATGGACATTGACGATGATGCCCCTTACTTGAGCACATTGTCAGTTTTGAGTAAGAATCTGCGCATCGACGAAGATTGAATTAGTTGAAGACCTTCCCGGAATCCCATGATCAATCCGAAGGTATTTTCTGAAACTAGACTTGTTGATTTACTTGTAGGAGAAAACCCCACTCGATTTGACTCTGTATAGCCTTCCAAATCCACTCCTGAAGTTCCTATCATAGCTTGGTCGAGTGCCTGGTCGACTGACAGTCGACCAGACAGTCCACCAAGAGTCATTAAATCCGAATATTCATGATGTAATATCCAGCCCTATTCTAACCTTGACCCTGACCCGGATCCACTGTTGTATTCAGGTCCGAGGACCCGAAGCGGTGGAAGAAGAGAGTTATGGACCATTCTGATTGATGATCATGATTCGGAGACCGAGCCCATGGACATTGACAATGATACCCCTTTCTTAAATGCATTGTTAGTGTTTAAGGAAAGTCTGCGCATCGGAGAAGATTAATATGGTTGATGTACCAAATGACTTCTTGTGCACAATCCGAAGGTATTCCCCGAAACTAGACTTCTTGATTGAATTGTGGAAGAAAACCTCACTCAATTTGACCTTGTATAGCCTTTCAAATCCCTACTTGAAGTTGTTGTTCTAAACCTGAGTTTTCTGCTGAAAATATTTTGGTCGATCCTTTTGGTCGATACCATCGACCAAAATATCCCAGTCTGCCAAGTTAATGATTCCATGGAATATTCCTTTTCTATTTAATATGACCTCGAGCCTTGAGCCTTTTGCAATCATTTTTCTCACCTGGGAACGTGGGGAGAGCTTCCCAAAGCAGCTTCTTGGTTAGTGTGAAGGGTATCTCATCAAAGACACTTAGTTTATCATTGATTCTTGTCTTCATCTTCCACACTAAGGTATGACTCCTCATTCCACTCTCTACCCTACCATTTTCTACTCTTTTCTATTGTCATCTTGCTGATGAGACATTTGGAATGGTGCTGCAACCTTGCAACCACCACTCCAAGTGCCTACTCATGCTTAATCCATGATTCCCGTAGCCATTCATTGATGCTATGCTTATATCTCATGCCTAGCATATGTATTCCATGATTTACCTATTAACATCATACCATTTGATATCAAACTGAGCTATAGAGTGTATTATGTTCATGTTTAACATTGCCATATGATTCCAATCGATTTCTATTAGTTCCTCTAGCTATTGCATGCTATTCCTCATCAATGCAATCAATTCCAACTCATGCCATGATGTTTATTACTTGAACTTGATAGCTCAAATTGGGGCTTTTTAATTAGACCATTGGATTGGGTTAATTCCTTGATTTATAGTGTCCTACTACTGTTGTTAAGTATGCCTCCAAGTTTCAGATTGATCCGAACACCGGAAGACTCATTTCGGACCAAAATCCACTATTCTGCCCCGAGGACAATTTTGGTCGATCCTTTTGGTCGATACCATCGACCAAGACCATCGACCAAAGTTGTTGCTGACAGCAACCTTGGTCAGTTTTGACCCAAATGACATCCGATCTTCCCGACTTCTTTTCTAACTTATTATTGATGTTTGTTTAGGGCCTTAACAATTCTATTGGACTATTCTTGGTATTCTCAATTCATCATCAACTCATCCAAGGTAAGGATGGTTATATCCATAAACATATAAGTCATCAAATATTGAACTGTGCTTTATTTAAAGAATGAAATCATTATGAGACTGTTACATATGTGTTAGAATAGTAGCATTTAAATCTTTATACTTTTGTTGTGTGACTTTATCATTTTGATTTGCTTATGTTTATAATGATTTGTTTCAATATCATGATTTGATTACTATTATGAATATGCATTGGATGCATGAGAAATGATGAGATTGGATGTGTGATTGCTTACGTATGACTTGGGATTTGGGGGGTGTCCTACTGACACTTCTGTCCTTGGGCATCGGAGGGAATAGTATGGGATGTTCTCCGATGGTGCCTATCGACACTCTCCCGAGTTATTGGATGACATACATAGGATTGTCTAGTTGTATGGCTAGGTTCATACTTGTCGTGTCAGACCCGAATCGGAAGGGCATTGAGACCGAAAAACTCGTGGTAGTGTATGGTTGGATGGGCGCTCTAGGCCGGTAACCAATCCGGTAGGGGACATAAACCATGCTACGGATACCTGAAAGGGGCCATTTATTGGTAGAGTTGCATATTGATAGACTTGGGCTCACGGGCGCTCAAGCCCGGTAACCAATCCGTGAGAGCTTCCCATTTACTATATGTGGATGACCAATAGGGTTGATGAGTCCGAAATCCGGGATTTCGCTGACTCTAGTGTGAAGGATACCGGAAAGGATCGCCAGGGGCGAGGAATGGACGTATCTGAATCTGACTTGACCGACTGAGTAGATGACTTGCATTGGGCTAGGCTTTATTGTGACATGCGCCAGTACTTGACCAAATGGTGATGTGAGAGAGTGGTGACCGATCCCCTTACCACGGCTTTTTGATGACTTTACCGATCTTCCCCGGGCATTCCCAAGATATGGAAATGGGAGAGTGACTGACGACCCAGAGAAGTACGGTGCTATGACTTAAAGCATGTCTACCATAGAGACCAGCATTCATAGAGTTAGGCTCATATCTGCATCATATGTTCCATATCACATTGCATTATTATATGTTCCGAATGTGTATGATTTCTAATTATGGAATAACTTCCTTGCTGAGTTCTTCAAACTCATTCCTTTTTGTGCAAATGTTTTAGATTACATTCCAGGTACCGAAGATTTCGATGGCACCTCCTATGAGGCGGACTATGATTCCACATACTACCCTTCGGGTAGTGGCATCGGTGAGGATCCGTATATTGGAGCCGAGGAGGATTACTATCCCCACCAGGGTTAGCCCCACAGTTGTGCGGGAGCGGCAGCGTTGGGTTTACTTCATCCGTACTGTTGAGGAGACTACCATTAGTATAGAAGAAACCCTAGCATAGTGCCCCATTCCCCTGGTGTATCTGTGGAACCTTGGATATTGTAATTAACTTGTCTTTGAATTATTCTGGTGACACTTGGATATGTAACTAACTTGATTTACTTCTTTTCCGCTGCTCTGAGAGGGTGGCTACCACACCTTCTCACCCTTTATGATTTTGATCACACTTTATTATTATCTATATTCCGCACTCTGATTTAGTTAATCTTATCTTATTCATGATACTTAGTATTAGCTGTTTTTACCATTGATTATTACTGTTCATGATTGTGTTACCGTGTATGTGGGAGGCATGGACCTCAGATCATTGATCCTTGGACTGTGGATCACATCCCATGTATTCCAAATGGGGTACCGGCTGGGTGGATGTGACAGATGAAATCTCTTCCCATTTTGCCCCTACCTTCTTGGAACTCGTGAATGAGGACCTAACCTAATCATTGGCACTCCAGAGCTCGAGGTTGGACACTCTCTTGGGCTATTCTTTGAAGTTTGGGAAGATCTTGACTCTAATCATTAGTGTATGTGTTAATCTTCAATCCAAGGTATGATTCTTTCTATCCTCTTCTAATCTATTCATTTCCCTATCATTGATAATCTTGAGACCATGGCTGAAGTGCTGCATTCTTGCAAA
This sequence comes from Hakea prostrata, assembly GCF_041222555.1. Lineage (NCBI taxonomy): Eukaryota > Viridiplantae > Streptophyta > Magnoliopsida > Proteales > Proteaceae > Hakea > Hakea prostrata. The sequence continues at coordinate 28,632,564 of NC_142606.1, forward strand.
CACTCAACCATGAGTTTCCCCTCTCCAATTCCTTAAACATCTTCACTCATGACATGCTATGATTCAATTAAGATTAATTTCACTTCATCACTTTGATTCTATTCAATCTAGCTTAATTGATTCAAATCTGATATGTAATTGCGTGATAAGCTTAGACTATATTGAAATTAAGACTCTAACTCAATTCTTATCCTTTATTTGATTGATTCCTACCATCCTTAACAATTTCTATAAACTCCATTTTGATTCTTGAGGATTACCATATAGAACCTAATATTTCGAATTGAGCATTTTTTTTATTGAACCGTTGGATCTTCATGAAAATTGGTGTGCAATACCCTCTTACTGTTATAAACATGCACTCCAAATTTCATGTCAATCGGAGCAGTGGAAGGGTAGCTTCTGATCACATTTCCCTTGCTGCCCAGAAGTTAACAAGTCTTGGTCGACTGACAGTCGACCAGACAGTCAACCAAGAGTTGTTAAAGCCCTGTTTCCAGCCGAATTGATCCGTTTGAACCCCAATTTGAATGTTTTCTTCTCTGATGTTGCTTGTATGTTATCTAGGCTGTGAACACTGACTTTGGAACCATTCTTGGCGATCCTTGAATTTAAATACAACTTGATTAAGGTATGGACAGTCGTTAACTTAAGTATGTTAATTACATCAACATGCTTACATTATGGGAAGTTAATGATTATGTTAATACGAGTATTTCCTTTACCATACATGACTGTTAAACGTTTCTTATCAGTAATACAATGTCATATATTATTTAGAACATCATGTTCAATTATGCTTTATGAATTTAAATATGATCAATCATGTTATGATATACATTGTTTATATGATGAATTATTGATTCGAGTATGATATGATGAGATTGAGCTTGTGATTGATTACGTATGACTTGGGATTGGGAGGTGTCCTTTTGACACTTCTGTCCTTGGGCATCGGAGGGAATAGTATGGGATGTTCTCCGATGGTGCTTATCGACACTTTCCCGGGTCATTGGGTGACATATATAGGGTTGTCTAGGTGTATGGTTAGGATATTTTCCTTGTCGTATCAGACCCGAATCGGTAGGGTATTGAGACCAAACGACCCGTGGTAGAATATGAGCGAGAGTACTCAAGACCGGTATCCACTCCGTGAGAGGGCTTGAACTATATTGCGGATACCCGAAAGGGGCCATTCATTGGTAGGGTTGCATATGGATAGACCTGGGCTCACGGGTGCTCAAGACCGGTAACCAATCCGTGAGAGGACGTGAGAGCTTCCCGTTTACTATATGTGGATGACCAATAGGGTTGATGAGTCCGTAATCCAGGATTGCGCTGACTCTAGTGTGAAGGATACCGGAAAGGATCGCCGGGGGCGAGGAATGGACGTGTCTGGATATGACATGATATGACTGAGTAGATGACTTGCATTGGGCTAGTCTTTACCGTGACATGTGCCTGTACTTATACCAAACGGTGATGTGAGAGAGCGGTGACTGATTCCCCAACCATGGTTTATGAGATGACCTTACCGAACTTCCCCGGGCAGACCCAAGATATCTTATGATTGAGGGGGAGTGATTGACGACCCAAAGGAGTATGGTGCTACGGCTTAAAGCATGTTTACCTTAGAGACCAGCATACTTATTATAGAATCATATTTCATTTTGCCTCATATCATATTGCATCGTATGTGAAGTGTATCGAATGGACTGTGTATTATGAAACGACTTGCCTTGCTGAGTTCTCTTGAACTCATTCCTTTTTGTGCAATTTGTTAGATTTTCTTGCAGGTACTGACGATCTTGATGGCGCGTCCTATGACCAGAGCTATGATCCCACATACTACCCTACGGGTGATGTCTACTATGAGAGTCAGGATTGCGGTGCCGAGGAAGATTATAGTTCGTTACAGGGTTTGCCCCACTCTTGTGAGGGAGCGGCCACGTTGGGTTCACTTCATCCATACCTACGAGGAAGTCTTCATTAGGATAGAAGAAACCTATGTGTAGGCCCCATTTCCCTGGATGACTGTAATCATTGGGATCTTCTCTCTCCAGTTTTTATGGGTTTATTTATGATACTGTCTGTAACTAAACTTGATTTACTACTGCTTCCGCTATTTGTGAAGGAGTGACTTCTGATCACTTCTTCTCTTTGAGATGTTATCACTTTAAAGTTGATATTTAAATGTTTCCGCACTCTAATTATCTATCTTGTCTTATTCTTTTGATCCATCTATTGTTTCTGTATACATTGATTATTTTGTTCATGATTATGTTATCGTGTATGTGGGAGGCATGGCTGCTCGATCTGGATCTTCGGGCTGTGGATCACATCCCGAGTATGCCAGATAGGATACCGCCTGGGTGGATGTGACAGAGTGGTATCAGAGCCCAAGATCAAGTGAGGTCCCAACCACAGAAACGATAACGGAACATTCCGAGTCACAGATCTAAGGTGACTCAACTACTCTTAGAAGTGAATAATAGAAAACTCGGACTAGAAACCAAATTGAAGCATAAGTGAATGATTGAATAACATACAATAATTATGATTTAACAATCAACACTTAATGAAACGATAAAGAAAGTGAATAATACACGACAATAAATGAAACCGAAATAACATTCATTAATTTAAATAAGTTTTTACAATGGGTTACATAAGGAAAGCATAACTGAAATCCTAGTACATTCTGTCTATCTAGGAGATCGTCGTCGCACTCTGGATGTCCTGACATCCTCAGTGATCTGAGTGAGCTGAGACTGCATTTGATCTTGCCTGGACTCTATCTGTGCTAGCCTCACCTCGATCCTCTCGTACATCTGAGTCTGTCGGACTCCTAAATTCTCGAACAACTGCTCCTGTCTAACTCCCATCCTCTCCATCATGGAAGTCATAGACTGCATCTGTGCATACAGATCCGGTGCCTCTGGTGCAGCCTGTGATGGACCTCTAGTCTCAAACTGTGATGTGGGAACCCCCTGATCATCGGGACCGACCTCCTGTACACCGATATCATCGCCAGCATGATCATCTGCTGGAATATCCTCATCATCATCCTCGGACTCCGACTCGTCACCTAGACTGGGAGACCTGTCAACATGATCCAACTGCATCAATCCGATGGTCCTCGTACCAATGGAATACCCCGTACCTCCAACATCTCTCTCTTCCCTGCTCAGATCGATTCCGAAATGACTAAAGATGTGTGTCAATAGAATCCCAAAGCAAAGATTTCTGATACCCGAATGCATGACGACCTCGATCATGACATTCTGTATAATGTAAGACAAATCGATCTCGAACCCCATATAAATCCGATAGATGAGTAACGCATCCATCACCGTAACCACATTATGATGTCCCGCTCTCGGTATGATGTTCCTCCCTATGATTCGCCCAATAACTCTAGCCGATGCAATCATCTCACCGCTGTTCCTAGGCTGAAAACACCATTCATCATCCCAAAGCGTCATGCATATCTCATACAACTCGTATGGAAGCATATGTTTGCTGAAATCCTCCCCTGCCGATATCCACACACATGCATGTGGACAATAAGGAACTCTAAGAATCTCTGCTAGTGTGCGAGTAGTGAATCTGATCTGAGTCTGCCTAATCTGACTCGCTATCACTAACTCCATCTGATCAACTCGCCCCTCCACAAATGAAGTGAAATTACTGTAGAACAACCGAATCAACTCTGGGTACACCGGAAAATTCTCAGTAAGTAGGTGTGTCCATCCCAAAGTATCGAATCTCTCCCCGATCCGAAAAGTAGTCAACTCACCAACCCGAAATGGCCGACCATTCTCGATGTTACAATGCCCAAAGTATGTATCATAAAGAAACTCGGCCAATGGTGTGACGAAGTGGTGTCGATCGATCACCTCTGCTCGTGGCAGTAAAGGCACCTGACCTCTACCTCTCCTGGCCCCTACTACCCTACCTCGTGCACGACCACCTCGTCCTCGTCTCTCCATAGAGTATAAATACCTGTAGAAAAGATCAACAAGTCAATGTTAGAAAATTAACCAAATTGGACATGAAGGGTGTTTTCGTAATTTTTGGAAATTTTCAAATTTGGGGGAAATTCAATTCGAGTATACTGCCATATGCACAATACTTAGAATTGCATGATTGTGGTGTTTGTTCGAAGAAAACCGGTCGAAATCGTGTCCTAAAGTTAAAAATTCAGCAAGCTAGAAAAGAAGAATTTTAATGCTTAGGTCAAATTTGGGGATTTTTGATATTGTCGAAATTGGTCGAAACGAATTGCACGATAATGTGAAGCATATCATTTGGGATGTGTGGCATCAAGTTTGACGTTAAAACTCCTGGCGGTTTGGGAGAAATCGAAATTTTTTCTAAAGTATGGAAGCTTTCGGCTACGTTCGCAAGATCAAGTTGAAAATTCGTGTTTGCTTGTTGTTTAAGCGTTGTTGTTGCATGCAAACTATGGATTTTTGTTTCTAAGCATGCATGAACCTATTTCTATCCTAGAACAACAAGTTTAGCATGGTGTTTTGAGAAATCTAAGTAAAGAAACTATTTGAGAAGATGATGAATAGTGATTTACTTACTTGGATGAACAATGCTTGATGTTGTGGAAGCCTCTAATCACTTGGAAATCACTTGGAAGTATTTTCTAATGTGTTCTCCAGAGCCCCTCCACAAGAGAAGCGAGTTAGAAATGAGAAATGAAGGAAAAATGAAGTTAAAAAGCTTGATTTTTCGTTACTGTTGGGCTTGGTCGAGTGCTTGGTCGACTGACCGTCGACCAGACAATCGACCAAGGCTATAAAAGTTGAGAAAATGAGAATTTTGGATGAAATTTTTGGATTTTGACCAATGTTGGATTATTTGCTTATAATATTGATGAACCTATGTATAATTTGAGCATTTTAATTCATGTGGTCAAGTGTGTTTTGATGAATCTCCATGTCTCGTTGTGATCAACGTTCTTTTGCAGAATGGTTCTTTTGAGAAGTCGTCTTGTCGGCTTCGGTAGTGCCGGAAATGTGGAGACGCCTGCTGGAGGGTCTGACCAACAGACCCAGGAGGACAGCCATACTACCAATGGCATCCCCAGTGCCCCTGACATTGGAAGCTTCAAGGACATTGCAAGCGTCATGACCAACATGATGCAACAGCAGCAAAGCCCCAGTTCAACCGAGATGATGACTGGATTTGTAAATCTGAGAGAAGAGAACCGTGCTAGTGGGTCAGGCAATGCTGGCTTGGCGGCCTCGTATGTGGAGAGGTTCGCAGGGACCCCGCATACTCGGCTGATGGAGAGTTTCTTGAAACTGCAGGTGCCATCCTTTACTGGTGTATCAAAGGATGTTCTGTTCCCTAACAGATGGCTAAGGGAATTGGAAAAGGCCTTCCGGAACTTGCAATGTTCGGATGCTCAGAAAGTACTCTTCGCCGAGCAGAAGCTTCAGCAGGAAGCAGATGCATGGTGGATTTCTTCTCGACCTATTCTTGAAACTCTTCATGGTGGTGTTGTCACTTGGGACATATTTAAGGAAGCCTTCTGTAAGAACTATTTCCCCGAGGCAGTGAAGGATGCCAAAGAGACTGAGTTCATGGCTTTGGGCCAAGGTTCCTTGTCTGTGCTGGACTACCAGCAGAAATTTGAAGAGTTATTCTTTTTCGCCCCTGATTCGGTAAGGCCTGATAATGCGATGGCAAAGAAATTCTTCAAAGGACTGCGGCCATCTTTAAAGACGTACCTCACCCTTCTCCCTCTTGAGAGTTATGCCCAGGTGGTCCAGAATGCAAAGAAGTTGGAAGAAGCTGAAAGAGAAAATACACGAGTTCAGAAGCCGTGGCAGCCTAGGCATCCTGGTCTAGTGGATCGCACCGAGCGTCAATTTGTGAGGCCTTCACCATATCCCACTCCTGCCTACCAGCCTAGGAGTGTGGGTCAGAGTTCCAGTGTCACTCATGTGGGTCCACGTGGCCAATTTAGTGGAGCTCGACCTACGGGATTTGTGCAGTCTTCCCGGCCTGGTATAGTACATCCTCGGCCTACTTTTCAGAGACCCCCTTTGGCAGCCGCTTCTATTGGACAAAGAGATTTTGTGTGTTTTCTGTGCAAGCAGCCCGGACATTTTGCTCGCTTGTGTCCGAAAAAGTCTGCTTTGCCTGGTGTTTCTGCTCCTACCGTGAGAAGTGCCCCCGCTCCTGTTATTGCCCCTGCCCCTCCTTCTGGCAGAGTATTTAGATCTCCGGCACTGAGCAGGACCCTTGCCATGAAGTTGTAACAGGTACATTGTTAGTCGCTTCTTTTCCAGCATTTGTGTTGTTTGATACGGGTGCATCTCATTCATTCATTTCATCTACTTTTGTTGTGAAGACTAATCTTACACCCAGATTTTTATCTAGTTGTTTGTCAATTTGTACCCCTGTTGGGTCTGGTGTTAAACTAGATAAGGTGTTAGAGGAATGTCCTATTCTTGTTTGTGGGTTGAACTTGAAGGCAAATCTAGTGTTGTTCGATATGAGGGACTTCGACGTCATATTGGGAATTGATTGGTTGACATCCTACAACGATGTGATCTTGTGCTCTTCTAAGAAGATCCAGTTTCGTTTGGACGGAAATTCAGTTTTCGAGTTCCGAGGAAAGAAAGGAAGAGTGAGCAAGAGGACCTTGACCGCTTTAATGCAAGTCCACGCTTTGGTGGAAGATGCTTCATCTGGAAGCAAGGTTAAAGAGAAAAAGAGACTTGAAGATGTCAGTGTTGTTTGTAATTTTGCTGATGTGTTTCCAGACGATCTATCAGGACTACCCCCTGATAGAGAGGTTGAGTTCTCCATAGACTTGATTCCTGGAGCGTCTCCGGTGTCTAAAGCCCCATATAGGATGGCGCCTACTGAACTCGAGGAGTTGCAAACTCAGTTGAATGAACTCCTGGATAGAGGTTTTGTGCAGCCAAGTGTATCGCCCTGGGGAGCTCCAGTCTTGTTCGTTAAGAAGAAGGATGGTAGTATGCGCTTGTGCATCGACTACCGAGAATTGAACAAGTTGACAATCAAGAATAGATACCCGCTGCCCCGAATTGATGATCTGTTTGATCAGTTGAAGGGCGCAGCTGTGTTCTCAAAGATTGACTTAAGGTCTGGGTATCATCAGTTGAAAGTGAAGTCTAGTGATATTTGTAAGACTGCGTTCAGGACAAGGTATTGACATTATGAATTCAAAGTCATGCCTTTTGGTCTAACCAATGCTCCTGCCTTGTTCATGGACCTCATGAACCGGGTATTTCACGATGTGCTCGACAAGTTCGTAATCGTTTTCATTGATGACATCTTGATATACTCGAAGAACAAAGAAGAGCATGTGAAGCACTTGAATTTTACTTTGCAAAGGTTGAGAGAAAAGAAACTCTATGCTAAGTTTAGCAAGTGTGACTTTTGGCTCTCAAGGGTAGTATTCCTTGGCCATGTTTTTTCAGCCGAAGGTATTCGTGTCGACCCGGAAAAAGTGCAAACCGTTACCGAATGGGAAAGACCGAAGACCATGACTGAAATAAGAAGTTTCCTTGGATTGGCTGGGTATTACCGGAGATTTATTGAAAATTTTTCCAAGTTGGCTGCTCCTATGACTAAGCTAACTAGGAAAGAAGAGAAGTTCGTTTGGACCGATGAGTGTGAGAAAAGTTTTGAAGAGCTGAAAGTTTGATTGACAAGCGCTCCGGTGTTAACTATACTTGATAGTTTCGGTGGATTGACAGTCTACACTGATTCGTCCAAGATCGGTTTGGGTTGCATGTTGATGCAACACGGCAAGGTTGTGGCTTATGCCTCTTGGCAATTGAAAGATTATGAGCGGAACTATCCCACTCATGACTTAGAGCTTGCCACCGTTGTTTTTGCTTTAAAGATTTGGAGGTATTACCTGTACGGTGAGAAGGTCGCTATTTTCACAGATCACAAGAGTTAGAAATACTTCTTCACCCTGAAAGAGCTAAATATGAGACAAAGAAGGTGGTTGGAGTTGGTTTCTGACTATGATTGTGACATCCAGTACCACCCAGGTAAAGCAAATGTTGTTGCTGATGCTCTTAGTAGAAAAGATCAGAGGAAGGATTTGAACTTGTGTACCCTGAATTGGCCTTTACTTTTGTCGATGGAAAGATTTGGTTTGGAAGTGGTTCCTGAGGGTTCGGATTGTATCCTTTATGCCATGACGGCAAGATCCACCCTTAGAGACCGCATTGTTGCATTGCAAAGTTCTGATCTTGAGTTGAAAGAGAAGATTGAGAAGATTGCCACGAATTCAGAAATGGACCCTGCTTTTAGTACATCTGTTGATGGTACTTTATTGTTTAGAGGTAGACTCTGTGTGCCTGATATTGATGAAATCAAGAAGGAAATATTGGAAGAAGCACACCAGTCGATCTTCACAATACACCCTGGAAGTACCAAAATGTATAAAGACTTAAGGGAACACTTTTGGTGGAATGGTTTGAAAGCGGACGTTGAAGATTTTGTTGCCAGGTGTGAGACTTGTCAATGTGTGAAAGCCGTCCGTCAGCCTCCATCCGGATTGCTTCAGCCGCTTCCTATTCCTAGCTGGAAGTGGGAAGATATCTCCATGGACTTCGTGACTAGCTTACCACGAACAAGTAAAGGAAATGACACTGTGTGGGTGATCGTCGATAGGTTGACTAAATCAGCTCATTTCATTCCTATGAAGATCACTTACACTTTGGACAAGCTAGCCAGGCTTTATGTGGACAACGTGGTTCGTCTACACGGAGTACCTGTGAGTATCGTGTCCGATCGTGATCCTAGGTTCACCTCAAGGTTTTGGAATGGTTTGCAGAAAGCCTTGGGAACCCAATTGAATCTTAGTACAGCCCATCATCCACAATATGATGGACAATCTGAGCGTACAATCCAGACCTTGGAAGATATGCTTAGATCCTGTGTCGTGGACATGGGTGGAAATTGGGATGAGCACTTAGCTTTAGTTGAGTTTGCCTATAACAACAGTTACCAAGCGACAATAGGCATGGCTCCATTCAAAGCTCTGTACGGTAACACTTGTAGGACACCTTTGTATTGGACTGAGACGGGTGAAAGAAGAGTCTTAGGTCCGGAAATGATCGAAGCTACAAGTGCTATGGTCGACATGATTAGAGAAAGAATCAAGTCTGCTCAATCTAAACAGAAATCTTATGCCGACAAGAGGAGAACCGATTTAGAATTTCCAATTGGAGAAAAAGTTTTCCTTAAAGTGTCACCTATGAAAGGGGGGGGGAGAATCAACGTGAAAGGAAAGCTTAGCCCCCCCTTCTTTGCCCCTTACTAAAACCTAAATAAGGTTGGCCCTTTTCTTTTTTTTTTCCCCCCCCCCCCCCCTTTTTTCTTATTTTTCATTTTTTTTCTTTTTTTTTTTCTCTAAAAAAAAAAATAATAACACCTCCCCCCCCCCCCCCCCCCCCCCCCTCCCCCCCCCCCCCCACCCGACCCCCCCCCCCCCACCTACAACCAAGGGTGGATCAACCTCCCACATAAACAATAACATAATCATGAACAATCATAATAAAAGTGCGGAAGATAAATCATAGATCCAATAAAGAAAGAATGAATCATAAATGAATCAGAATAGTAGATATAATCAGAGTATCAAACAGATAAGTAAAGTGAAGCAAAAATCCCACTTTACAACCAGTGGAAAAGTAGCTCTAAAGAGAATAAACTAAATAAAATCTAATCCCAATAGCTAGTACATTGGGTAACTAAATTGTTCTCCACTTTATAGACAACATCCTTGTAAGTGTAAATCTCATAAATGGCACAAGGACGCTTCCACTCAATGGTCGGACTAAGCATCGTACGGAGCATAACCACTCGCGGGATCTTCAGAGTAATTGTGGTAACCGCAATCACCTTCCCCGGAGATATGCCTCTTCGCCTTGCGCTTCTTCATAGGGACCGTCATAGTACTCGGTACTGCAGGGATAGTCTAACAACATTGTACAATAAAGGAATGAGTTTCAAAGAAACTCAAGAAGGCATTTAAAAATCCATAATAACATAAATGGCAGGATTCCGAACAAACATAAATGCAATATGATATGAGACAAGCAATGAATGAATGAATCTAACTCTATGTATGCTGGTCTCTATTGGCAGACATGCTTTAAGTCATAGCACCGTACTTCTTTAGGAAAGTCCACTCACATCCTCAACCATTTAAGATATCTTGGATTCTCTCACGGATCATTTCACCGGTCTTGAGCAGCCGATTGGTAATGGGTCCTTCATCCCTCGGGACAAACCATGGCAGGGGGTTAAGTCAACACACTCTCTCACAACCATTTGGTATAAATCTTGGCGCATGTCGGGGTAAAACCTAGCCAAATGCAAGTCTTCTACTTAGTTACATCAAGTCGGATCCAGATACTTCCATTCCTCGTCCCCGACGATCCTTTCCGGTATCCTTCACACTAGAGTCCTCATAGTCCCTGACTACGGACTCATCAACCCTATTGATCATCCACATATGGTAAACGGGAAGCTCTCACATCCTCTCACGGGTTGGTTACCGGTCTTAAGCGCCCGTGAGCCCAAGTCTAACCATATGCAACCCTACCAATAAATGGCCCCCACAATGTGATTCCTGTCCTCTCACGGGTTGGTTACCGGTCTTGAGCGCCCATGAATCCCCATTGCTACCACGGGTCGTTCGGTCTCAATACCCCTCCGATTAGGGTCTCGACATAACAGGACATCCTAGCCAAACACTACTAGACAATCCTAGATATGTCATCCAACAGTTTAGGAAGGTGTCCAGAGGGGCATCTCCGGAAACATCCCATAATATTCCCGTAGTAGTCCAAGAACAGAAGTGTCAAAAGGACACCTCTCCTTTCCAAACCATACTTAAGCATACACATGCATCAATTCATATCATCACATATATGGTAACCTCATATATGGAAAGAAATCAATAATTACAATCACTTTTATAACATTGGTAAGTAAATCATACATGAATCAATTTAATATGAATAAGTAATGCTACTGTAATCAAAGTTATGCAACAGTAGTATATCATTGTAAGAATCTAATTTAGGAATCATATCTATGATATTCAAATATAGAAACTAGATTCATGCTATCTATGTAATTAAGGAAATAACCATCCTTACCTTTTATAACTCGCAAAGGAATCCTAAGAAATCAAGTAAGATCTTGGCAAACTTGAGAAGAAGGTCCTAAACAAGTATATACAACATATTAGGAAAGATCCCTAACGGAAAAGATACCAAAACATCCAACACGGACCAATTCTGGAGTTGCTTTGTACTCATTGGTCGAGTGGATTGGTCGATCGGCCGATCGACCAATCGGTCGACCAATGCAGACAGTAGCCTATAAAATCAGAGTTTTAAGATATGAAATCCGAATTTGGTGGTTCAAAAGGGTACTAATCAAGGGGTAGACTACCTCAGTAGTATTCTAACATATAGGGGACCTCAAAACACCAATCAAATCAAGATATCAAGATCCAAATTAGGAAACAAAAAGTTACCATAATTAAATCAACCATGGATCTTGATGAATTTGAAATAGAAAACAAAGACAATAACAATAGGAGGATGGATCATTGCTTCAGGTAAAGGTATCATGAAAACATACTTAGATCCTCAAAGAACAAGGCTTAGAAGCATAAATCTAAATAAGGAAATAAAACCTACCATATATGTAACTACCATGCATCATGAAGAACACATAGTAAGGTAGAAGAGAACACTAGAGATCTATAGATTATGGATTATGGAAGGAAAACACAGTAATTAACTACTAACATGATCAACATAGAAGATCCAAAGAGATCAGAATTCAGATTAGAAGTTTAACAAAGATTAGATCATGGTTTGATCATGATTCCTTCAAAAGCTTGCAATGATCATGGTTAAGATCATTGTTCTAGCCTCAAATCCTTAGGATGATCATGAGAACATGTTCAGAGATGTTTGCAACAGAGAATGCAGCATCTCTTCTACTGTCTCAACTCAAAAAGGAAAGAAAAACAAAGATGGAGGAGAAGAAGAGAGAGTAGACATACCTTTTGATGCAAAAAGAAGAGTTTCGACGAAGATCCGTCAAGAAAACACCAAGGATGCAAGAGAGATGACTTGCAGAGGTCTTTGGTTCGTTCAAGAGAGTTTGGAGGCAGCAAATACGAAGTGGACTCGAGATTGGACTTAAATAGAGCAAGAACAACCTAATTGCCAAAGACAGCACTCATTGGTCGAGTGGATTGGTCGACTGGCCCAGTCGACCAATCAGTCGACCAATGCTGACAGCAAGACCAAAACAGGGAATTGAAGGTCCAGATCAAATCCAATCCTAAAGGGGTTTTGCACACAAGTCAAGTGACTTACCTAATAGGTAGAAATGCCTTCAAACCAAGATAGAGAGCACTCCAAGTCCATCAACTAATTAGATCTTCATCAGGATTCAGTTTCCAAAAATAGAACCTCATCATCAACTTTCATGGATTCAAAGCCAGACACCAAGTCCTCCACTGGGATGGCCCAAAGCTGACTTCTTACTTTACCTCGGGTCATCGGACCTACAAATAACAAGGTTTCTGGGTCAAGGTTAGGGCTGGGTTTTACACATAGCATATATTACAGCAAGCTCCCGAAGGGCTCAGTGCCGATCTTTCTTACGATGAAGGACCAGCCGAAATTCTTGATAAAAAGGACAAGCAACTGCGGAATCTCACCATCCCTTTGGTGAAGATTCGGTGGAAGAACCATACCCCGGAAGAAGCCTCATGGGAAAAAGAAGAAGACATGAGAGAAAAGTTTCCTCATCTTTTTGGGAGCACAGGTACGCTTTCAATTTCGAGGATGAAATTTCTTTTAAGGGGGGGAGAATGTAAAATCCGGCCTTATCCTAACCCTGACCAAGCCAGGATTTTATACTGTTGCAGGTCCGAAGACCCGAAGTGGTGGTAGAAGAGACCTGTGGGCCCTCTTAGTTGATGATTCGATGCTAGATGCAGAGCCTATGGACATTGAAGATGATGCCCCTTACTTGAGCACATTGTCAGTTTTGAGTAAGAGTCTGCGCATCGACGAAGATTGAATTAGTTGAAGACCTTCCCGGAATACCATGATCAATCCGAAGGTATTTTCTGAAACTAGACTTGTTGATTTACTTGTAGGAGAAAACCCCACTCGATTTGACCCTGTATAGCCTTCCAAATCCACTCCTGAAGTTGTTGTCATAGCTTGGTTGAGTGCCTGGTCGACTGACAGTCGACCAGACAGTCGACCAAGAGTCATGAAATCCGAATATTCATGAAATCTCTTCCCATTTTGCCCCTACCTTCTTGGAACTCGTGAATGAGGACCTAACCTAATCATTGGCACTCCAGAGCTCGAGGTTGGACACTCTCTTGGGCTATTCTTTGAAGTTTGGGAAGATCTTGACTCTAATCATTAGTGTATGTGTTAATCATCAATCCAAGGTATGATTCTTTCTATCCTCTTCTAATCTATTCATTTCCCTATCATTGATAATCTTGAGACCATGGCTGAAGTGCTGCAATCTTGCAAACACTCAACCATGAGTTTCCCCTCTCCAATTCCTTAAACATCTTCACTCATGACATGCTATGATTCAATTAAGATTAATTTCACTTCATCACTTTGATTCTATTCAATCTAGCTTAATTGATTCAAATCTGATATGTAATTGCATGATAAGCTTAGACTATATTGAAATTAAGACTCTAACTCAATTCTTATCCTTTATTTGATTGATTCCTACCATCCTTTACAATTTCTATAAACTCCATTTTGATTCTTGAGGATTACCATATAGAACCTAATATTTCGAATTGAGCATTTTTTTTATTGAACCGTTGGATCTTCATGAAAATTGGTGTGCAATACCCTCTTACTGTTATAAACATGCCCTCCAAATTTCATGTCAATCGGAGCAGTGGAAGGGTAGCTACTGATCACATTTCCCTTGCTGCCCAGAAGTTAACAAGTCTTAGTTGACTACTTGGTCGACTGACAGTCGACCAGACAGTCAACCAAGAGTTGTTAAAGCTCTGTTTTCAGCCGAATTGATCCGTTTGAACCCCGATTTGAATGTTTTCTTCTCTGATGTTGCTTGTATGTTATCTAGGCTGTCAACACTGACTTTGGAACCATTCTTGGTGATCCTTGAATTTAAATACAACTTGATTAAGGTAAGGACAGTCGTTAACTTAAGTATGTTAATTACATCAACACGCTTACATTATGGGAAGTTAATGATTATGTTAATATGAGTATTTCCTTTACCATATATGACTGTTAAACGTTTCTTATCAGTAATACAATGTCATATATTATTTAGAACATCATGTTCAATTATGCTTTATGAATTTAAATATGATCAATCATGTTATGATATACATTGTTTATATGATGAATTATTGATTCGAGTATGATATGATGAGATGGAGCTTGTGATTGATTATGTATGACTTGGGATTGGGAGGTGTCCTTTTGACACTTCTGTCCTTGGGCATCGGAGGGAATAGTATGGGATGTTATCCGATGGTGCCTATCGACACTTTTCCGGGTCATTGGGTGACATATATAGGGTTGTCTAGGTGTATGGTTAGGATATTTTCCTTGTCGTATCAGACCTGAATTGGAAGGTTATTGAGACTGAACGACCCGTGGTAGAATATGAGCGAGAGTACTCAAGACCGGTATCCACTCCGTGAGAGGGCTTGAACTATATTGCGGATACTCGAAAGGGGCCATTCATTGGTAGGGTTGCATATGGATAGACCTGTGCTCACGGGCGCTCAAGACCGGTAACCAATCCGTGAGAGGACGTGAGAGCTTCCCGTTTACTATATGTGGATGACCAATAGGGTTGATGAGTCCGTAATCCAGGATTGCACTGACTCTAGTGTGAAGGATACCGGAAAGGATCGCCGGGGGCGAGGAATGGACGTATCTGGATATGACATGATATGACTGAGTAAATGACTTGCATTGGGCTAGTTTTTACCGTGATATTCGCCTGTACTTATACCAAACGGTGATGTGAGAGAGCGGTGACTGATTCCCCAACCATGGTTTATGAGATGACCTTACCGAACTTCCCCGGGCAGACCCAAGATATCTTATGATTGAGGGGGAGTGGTCATAGGAGTATGGTGCTACGGCTTAAAGCATGTCTACCTTAGAGACCAGCATACTTAATATAGAATCATATTTCATTTTGCCTCATATCATATTGCATCGTATGTGAAGTGTATCGAATGGACTGTGTATTATGAAACGACTTGCCTTGCTGAGTTCTCTTGAACTCATTCCTTTTTGTGCAATTTGTTAGATTTTCCTGCAGGTACTGACGATCTTGATGGCGCGTCCTATGACCAGAGCTATGATCCCGCATACTACCCTGTGGGTGATGGCTATTATGAGAGTCAGGATTGCAGTGCCGAGGAAGATTATAGTTCGTTACAGGGTTAGCCCCACTCTTGTGAGGGAGTGGCCACGTTGGGTTCACTTCATCCATACCTACGAGGAAGTCTTCATTAGGATAGAAGAAACCTATGTGTAGGCCCCATTTCCCTGGATGACTGTAATCATTGGGATCTTCTCTCTCCAATTTTTATGGATTTATTTATGATAGTGTCTGTAACTAAACTTGATTTACTACTGCTTCCGCTATTTGTTAAGGAGTGACTTCTGATCACTTCTTCTCTTTGAGATGTTATCACTTTGAAGTTGATATTTAAATGTTTTCGCACTCTGATTATCTATCTTGTCTTATTCTTTTGATCCATCTATTGTTTCTGTATACATTGATTATTTTGTTCATGATTATGTTGTCGTGTATGTGGGAGGCATGGCCGCTCGATCTGGATCTTCGGGCTTTGGATCACATCCCGGGTATGCCAGATTGGATACCGGCTTTGTGGATGTGACATAAAGCATGTCTACCAATAGAGACCAGCATACATAGAGTTTAGATGCATACATACATTATCTTTTTCATACTACATTGCATCTTGTTATGTTTTGCCACATGTTATTTATGTTGTTATGGATTAACTACCTTACTCATTCCTTTTAGTACATTTTTTTGTTAGACTATTCTACAGGTACTGACTACTATGAAGAACCATACACTGAAGCGCAAGCCGATGAAGCGTATTATACGCAAGGTGTTGGCGACAATCAAGATTACTCTGATGATCCCTCAGTTGATCAAGTTGCGTACCACGATTAAAGGCAACGTGGAATTGGAACGTCTCAAATGGATTGATGAAGTCCACTATTTTGAAGATGTCATCTATAGGATAGCAAACTCTTATGTTTAGTTATCTTTCTTAGTTCCTTTGATTGAGTTGTTCTTTCTTTTAGACTTACATACTACGTTCCGTTGTATTTTGTGGAGTGAGTTTCCGTCTCTCTCTACTTCTTTTGATATCTTTGGATATCTGGTATCATTTTCTGGCACTCGATTATATTGTTTATTCACTTCTTGTTTTGAACCTTATTTATAATATTAAACCTTGATTATTCTTGTTTATGATTATGTTATTGTATATGTGGGAGGATGATTTCCTCGATACTTGATCTTCGAGGCTGTGGATCACACTCTCGGGTATGCCAGTTAGGATACCGGCTGGGAGGATGTGACACATACATAGGACTTGTCTAGTGGTATTTGGCTAGGATGTCCCTATCATATCAGACCCGACTCGGAAGGGCATTGAGACCGAACGACCCATGGTAATAGTGTGGATTTGTGGGCGCTCAAGATCAGTAACCACCCCGTGAGAGGACATAAATTGCATTGCAGATACCCGAAAGGGGCCATTTATCGGTAGGGTTGCAAATGGCTAGACTTGGGCTCACGGGCCCTCAACACCTGTGAAATGATCCGTGAGGGGACGTGAGAGCTTCCCGTCTACTATTTGTGGATGACCAATAGGGTTGATGAGTCCGGTGAGTAATATCCGTGACTCTAGTGTGAAGGATACCGGAAAGGATCCGGAGAGGGGAGGAATGGACGTATCTGGAACTGACATGATAAGACTAAGTAGATGACTTGCATTGGGCTAGGTTTTACCTTGACATGCACCAGTACTTAGGCCAAATGGTGATGTGAGAGAGTGGTGACCGAAACCCCCAACCATGGATTTGTCCGAGAGGGATGTAGGACCCAATTCCCCCTGGTGATGAGTGACTGAGACTACCTAAAGAAGTATGGTGCTATGGCTTAAAGCATGTCTACCATAGATGACTAGCATACATAGAGTAGAATCATATTGCATTATATGTCACATCCTCCCAGCCGGTACCCTATCTGGCATACCCGAGAGTGTGATCCACAGCCCGAAGATCAGGTATCGTGTAATCAACCTCCCACATAAATAATAACATAATCATGAACAATAATAATAAAAGTGCGGAAGATAAACCATAGATCCAAATAAGGAAAGAATGAATCATATATAAATCAGAGTACTAGATATAGTCAGAGTGTCTAAATCAGATAAGTAAAGTGAGGCGAAATCCCACTCTACAACCAGCGGAAAAGTAGTTCTAAAAGAGAATAAGCAAGATAGAATCTAATCCCAATAGCAGGTACAAAAGGTAACTAAATTGTTCTCAACTTTATAGACAACATCCCTATAAGTATAAATCTCATAAACGGCACAAGGTCGCTTCCACTCTATGGTCGGACTAAGCATCGTACGGAGCATAACCACTCGCGAGATCTTCAGTGCAATTGTCGTAACCGCAATCACCTTCCTGGAGATATGCCTCTTCTCCTTGCGCTTCTTCATACGGGCCGTCATGATATTCAGTACCTATAGAATAGTCTAACAAACATTGTACAATAAAGGAATGAGTTTCAAAGAAACTCAGTAAGGCAGTTAAATCCATAATAACATAAATGGCAGGATTTCAGAACAAACATAAATGCAATATGGTATGAAACAACCAATGAATGTATGAATCTAACTCTATGTATGCTGGTCTCTAGTGGCAGACATGCTTTAAGTCAAAGCACCGTACTTCTTTAGGAAGGTCTCAATCACTCATCATCAGTTGGTAATGGGTCCGGCATCCCTCGGGACATTCCATGGCTGGGGGTATAGGTCACCACTCTCTCACATCACCATTGGTCTAAGTACCGGCGCATGTCAGGGTAAAGCCTAGCCAAATGCAAGTCTTCTACTTAGTTACATCAAGTCAGATCCAGATACGTCCATTCCTTGTCCCTGACGATCCTTTCCGGTATCCTTCACACTAGAGTCCTCATAGTCCCTGACTACGGACTCATCAACCCTATTGGTCATCCACATATGGTAAAGGGGAAGCTCTCACGTCCCCTCACGGGTTAGTTACCGACCTTGAGCCCAAGTCTAACCATATGCAACCCTACAAATAAATGGTCCCCACAATGTGATTCCTGTCCTCTCACGGGTTGGTTACCGGTCTTGAGCACCCATGAATCCCCATTGCTACCACGGGTCGTTCGGTCTCAATACCCCTCTGATTAGGGTCTGACATAACGGGACATCCTAGCCAAACACTACTAGACAGTCCTAGATATGTCATCCAACAGTTTAGGAAGGTGTCCAGAGGGCATCTCCGGAAACATCCCATAATATTCCCGTAGTAGTCCAAGGACAGAAGTGTCAAAAGGACACCTCTCCTTTCCAAACCATACTTAAGCATACACAAGCATCAATTCATAACATCACATATATGGTAACTTCATATATGGAAAGAAATCAATAATTACAATCAATTTGTATATAACTGGTAAGTAAATCATACATGAGTCAATTCAATATAAATAAGTAATGCTACTGATATCAAGACGTCACAGTAGTATAACATTATAAGAATCTAATTAAAGAAATAACTTAACAAGATTCAAATATAGAAACTAAGATATGCAATTTATGTTGTTAAAGAAGTAACCATCCTTACCTTTTATAACTTGCAAAGGAATCCTAAGAAATCAAGTAAGATCTTGACAAACTTGAGAAGAAGGTCCTAAACAAGTGTATACAACATATTAGGAAAGATCCCTAACAGAAAAGATACCAAAACATCCAAAACAGACCAATTCTGGAGTTGTTGTACTCATTGCTCGAGTGGATTGGTCGACTGGTCCAGTCGACCAATCAGTCGACCAATGCAGACAGTAGCCTATAAAATCAGAGTTTTGAGATATAAAATCCAAATTTGGTGGTTCAAAAGGGTACTAATCAAGGGGTAAACTACATTAGTATTATCCTAACATATAGGGGATCTCAAAACACTAATCAAATCAAGTCATCAAGATACAAATTAGGAAACAAAAAGTTACCATAATTAGATCAATCATGGCTCTTTAAGAATTCAAGATAGAAATCAAAGACAAGAACAATAGGAGAATGAATCATTGATTCAGGTAAAGGTATCATGAAAAGCATACTTAGATCTTCAAGAAAATAGACCTAAGAGCATAAATCTAAATAAGGAAACAAAACCTACCATATATGTAACTATCATGATTCATGAAGAAAACATGGTATGGTAGAAGAGAAACAACTAGAGATTGATAGATCATGGATCATGAAAAGAAAACACAGCAATTGACTACTAACATGATCAATATAGTAGATCTAAGGGGATCAGAATTCAAATCAAAAGATAAACAAAGACTAGATCATGGTTTGATCATGATTCCTTCAAAAGCTTGCAATGATCATGGTTAAGATCATTGCCTTAGCCATTAATCCTTAGGAAGATCATGAGAGACAAGTCCAGAGATGTTTGCAACAGAGAATGCAGCATCTCCTCTACTGTCTCAACTCAAAAAGGAAAGAAAAACAGAGATGGAGGAGAAGAAGAGAGTGTAGACATACCTTTGATGCAAAAGGAAGAGTTTTGACGAAGATCCGTCAAGAAAAACACCAAGGATGCAAGGGAGATGACTTGCAGAGGTCTTTAGTTTGTTCCAAAGAGTTTGGAGGCAGAAAATACGATGTAGACTCGAGATTGGACTTAAATAGAGCAAGCAAGACCTAATTGCCAAAGACAGCACCCATTGGTCGAGTGGATTGGTCGACTGGTCCAGTCGACCAATCAGTCGACCAATGCAGACAGCAACACCTAAACAGGGAATTGAAGACCCAGATCAAATCCAATCCTAAAGGGGTTTTGCACACATATCAAGTGACTTACCTAATAGGTAGAAATGCCTTCAAACCATGATAGAGAGCACTCCAAGTCCATCAACTAATCCGATCTTCATCAAGATTCAGTTTCCATAAATAGAACCTCATCATCAACTCTCATGGATTCAAAGCCAGACACCAAGTCCTCCACTGGGATGGCCCAAAGCTGACTTCTTACTTTACTTCGGGTCACTGGACCTACAATAAACAAGGTTTCCGGGTCAAGATTAGGGCTGGGTTTTACATTCTTCCCCCATTAAAGAAATTTCGTCCTCGAAATTGAAAGCGTACCTGTGCTTCCAAAGAGGTAAGGAAACTTCTCCTTCATGTCTTCTTCCTTCTCCCAAGAAGCTTCTTCAGGGGTATGGTTCTTCCACCGAATCTTCACCAAAGGGATGGTGCGATTCCGCAGCTGCTTGTCCTTCTTATCCAAGATTTCGGCCGGCTCTTCATCGTAGGTCAAATCAGCACTAAGTCCTTCAGGTGCTTGCTGCAAAATGTGTTCCGGATTCTCTATGTATTTCCGGAGCATCGAAATATGAAACACATTGTGAACACCAGCAAGAGGCGGAGGTAATGCTAATCGATACGCAACAGGTCCAACCTTTTCCAAAATCTCGAAAGGTCCAATGAAACGAGGGCTAAGCTTTCCCTTAACATTAAATCTCATCACACCCTTCATTGGTGAAACCTTCAAGAAAACTTTCTCTCCAACTTGAAATTCCAAATCGGTCCTTCTCTTATCAGCATAAGATTTCTGTCTTGACTGAGTAGACTTAATCCTTTCTCTTATCATATCTACCATAGCACTCGTAGCTTCAATCATCTCAGGACCTAAGACTTTTCTTTCACCTGTCTTAGTCCAGTACAAAGGTGTCCTACAAGTACTGCCATACAAAGCCTTGAATGGAGCCATGCCTATTGTTGCTTGATAACTGTTGTTATAGGCAAACTCAACCAAAGCTAGGTGTTCATCCCAATTACCACCCATATCCACCACACAAGATCTGAGCATGTCTTCCAATGTCTGAATTGTCCGCTCAGATTGTCCATCAGACTGTGGATGATGAGCTGTACTCAAGTTCAATTGGGTTCCCAAGGCCTTTTGCAAACTATTCCAAAACCTTGAGGTGAACCTAGGATCACGATCAGAAACAATACTCAATGGCACACCATGCAGGCGAACCACATTATCCACGTAAAGCCTTGCTAGCTTATCCAGAGTATGAGTGATCTTCATAGGAATGAAGTGGGCTGATTTGGTCAACCTATCAACAATCACCCACACGGTGTCATTGCCTTTACTTGTCCGAGGCAAGCTAGTCACAAAGTCCATAGAGATATCCTCCCACTTCCAACTAGGAATAGGAAGAGGTTGAAGTAATCCAGATGGGGGTTGTCGAACGGCTTTCACACGTTGGCAAGTCTCACACTTGGCAACAAAATCATCAACATCAGCCTTCAGACCAATCCACCAAAAATGTTCCTTCAAGTCCTTGTACATCTTGGTGCTTCCCGGGTGTATAGTAAAGACTGACTGGTGTGCTTCCTTCAATATTTCCTTTTTAATTTCTTCGTTTGCAGGCACGCACAGTCTTCCTCTAAACAATAAAGCACCATCCATGGATATACCAAAGTCGGGGTCCGACTCAGGATTCGAAGAAATCTTCTCAACTTTGATCAAAAGTTCTTGGTCAGAACTCTGCAGAGCAACAATCTTATCTCTAAGGCCAGATCTTGCCGTCATGGCAGAAAGAATAAAATCAGAATTCTCAGGGACAATTTCCAAATCAAAACTCTCAATAGAAGACCACAATGGTAAACTCAAAGCATTCAAATCCAAAGTCTTCTTCTGGTTCTTCCTACTAAGAGCATCAGCAACAACGTTTGCCTTCCCAGGGTGATACTGAATATCACAATCATAATCAGAGACTAGTTCCAACCATCTCCTTTGCCTCATGTTCAACTCCTTTTGGGTAAAGAAGTATTTCAAACTCTAATGATCCGTGAAAATGGCAATCTTCTCACCGTAGAGGTAATGTCTCCAAATCTTCAAAGCAAAGACAACAGCGGCAAGTTCTAGATCGTGAGTGGGGTAATTCCGCTCATAATCTTTCAATTTCCGAGAAGCATAGGCTACGACCTTGCCATGTTGCATCAGTATGCAACCCAATCCAATCTTTGACGCATCGGTATAAACTGTCATACCACCGGAACTATCGGGTATAGTCAAAACCGGGGCACTTGTCAATCTATCTTTCAACTCTTGGAAATTCTTCTCACAGGCGTCAGACCAAACAAACTTTTCTTCTTTCTTGGTCAACTTAGTCATAGGAGCAGCCAACCGAGAAAAGTTCTCAATAAACCTTTTGTAGTAACCCGCCAATCCAAGAAAACTTCTTATTTCCGTTACCGAGTTCGATCTTTCCCAATCAGCCACAGCTTGAACTTTTTCAGGATCGACACGAATACCTTCGGCTGAAACCACATGGCCAAGGAATACTACTCTCTTAAGCCAGAAATCACTCTTGCTAAACTTAGCGTACAACTTCTTTTCTCGCAACCTTTGCAAAGTGAAACTTAAATGGCTTGCATGCTCTTCTTCGCTCTTCGAATAGATCAAGATGTCGTCGATGAAAACAATCACAAACTTATCAAGCACATCGTGAAATACTTGGTTCATGAGGTCCATGAACACCGCAGGAGCATTGGTCAATCCGAAGGGCATGACCCTAAACTCGTAGTGACCATACCGTGTTCGGAAAGCTGTCTTGAAGATATCACTAGACTTCACTTTCAATTGGTGATATCCGAATCTTAAGTCAATCTTTGAGAACACAACTGCACCCTTTAACTGATCGAAGAGATCATCTATTGTAGGCAGCGGGTATCTATTCTTGATAGTCAGCTTATTCAACTCACGGTAGTCGATGCACAGGCGCATACTACCGTCTTTCTTCTTGACAAACAAGACCGGAGCTCCCCAAGGTGATACACTAGGTTGTACGAAACCTCTATCAATGAGTTCATTCAACTGATTTTGCAACTCTTTCAACTCAGTAGGAGCCATCCTATACGGAGCTTTAGATACCGGAGCGGCACCAGGGACGAGATCAATAGAAAACTCGACATCCCTGTCTGGAGGCACTCTCGATGGATCATCAGGGAAGACATCAACAAAGTCACGGACAACCTTGACTTCATCGACTCTTTTCTCCACTTTACCCTTGCCTTCAGATGAAGCATCATCCACTAGGGCATAGACTTGCATCGGTCGAGAAAGACACCTTCTTACAAACCCTTCTCTTCTCACCATGAAATTCTAAGACCGGACTTCCACAAATATGGAACTGAATCTTCTTTGAGGAACAAAGAAACACAGCTTTGTGGGCTGTTAACCAATCAATTCCCAAAATAACATCGAAGTCCTTCATATCAAGAAGTACAAAATTGGCTTCCAAGTTCTTCTCACCAATCAACACAGGACATTTAGATAACCCCTTATCTAGTTTCACAAGAGGACCAGAGGTGTACTAATCAATAAACAACTAGACAACTTCTCGGGGATTAGGTCAGTCTTCTTGATGAATGCGAGATGACATGAACGAATGAGATGCACCCGTATCAAATAAGACAAATGCGGAAATAGAAGCAACTAACAATGTACCGTAATCACTTCATGGCTTGGATCCTGCTCAAGACTGGAAACATTGAACACTCTACCGAGAGGGAGGAGTAGGAGCACTCTTCACCACCGGAGCAAGTTCTTTGGACGAGCCGCTTCGGACCGAGCACGAGTGAAATGACCAGCTTGCTTGCGGTAAAAGCAAACAGGATTGCTTTGGGTCCAACCGGGGTAGCTGCAACGAGAGGGCTTCGGACAAAAGACCTAGCACTTGCACTCACTTGGTGGTCGGTTTCCGCCATATCTTGTCCTAAACTGGCCGGGCTGCTGAAAACCCGAGTTCTGACCTACACTCTTAGGCCGAAAGGTAGGAGTGGGGTAGGGTGTAGGACTCATAAAACGCCGATCATTACGATCCACCAACCCAAGGTTCCTTGGCTGCCAGGGCCTTTGCACACGTGCACTCTCCTTCTCTGTTTCTTCCAACTTCTTCGAGTTCTGCACCACTTGAGCATAGCTCACTATAGGCCGGACTGTGAGGTAAGCTTTAATGGCGGGCGCAGTCCTTTGAAGAACTTCTTCGCTTTGGCGAGATCGACCTTCAGAGAATCTAGAGCAAAGAAATGAAGCTCCTCAAACTTCTGTTGGTACTCCAACACAGACAAAGATCCTTGTGTGAGAACCATAAACTCAGCTTCCTTCGCATTATTCACCGCCTCTGGGAAATAATTCATACAAAAAGCCTCTTTGAACAACTCCCAAGTTACAATTCCTGCATGCAAACCTTCCAAAACAGGCCGAGTGGAGGTCCACCATGCATCAGCTTCTTGTTGCAACTTCTGTTCAGCAAACGAGAATCTTCGAGCTTCCGAGCATTGCGGATGTCGGAAAGCCTTCTCCAACTCACGAAGCCACTTGTTAGGAAACAAGGGATCCTTGGTAACTCCGGTGAAAGTGGGTACTTGCATCTTGAGAAAACTCTCCATCAAAGCGAGTATGAGGAGTTCCAGCTAAACCTCCCGCATTCGGGGCTGCGGCATGAGGATTCACATTAGCACCAGTTCGAGTCTCATTGTGCAGAGTCATGAAACCCACCAACATCTGGTTGAACTGAGCTGCTTGCTGCTGCATCATATTGCCCATAATATTGGCAATATCACGGAAGCTTCCAACATTCGGGGCACCGGGTATCTCATGGGTACCCTGATAAACATTAGGTATCTCACCACCTCCATGAGGTATTTCACCACCTCCCGAGGTATTTCACCACCTCCCGACCCTTTGGATTCACCACGCCCACTTCTCAGAGTAACCATTCTGCAAAACTGAGAACATCAAAATACCGAATTTCGAAGTTTCAACATAAACCACAAGTCCAAATGATTTGGAAACTTAAATCATGCTTAAATATATCCATATAGTCATCAAACAATAATCCATAAGGCAAAAATCACATTTTCCAAAAATTCAACAGCAAAAGATGTCTGTGACCATTGGTCGAGTGATTGGTCGACTGACCCAGTCGACCAATGAGTCGACCAATCAAGACAGAATGCGATTTTCGCATTATAAGCCTCATTTCCACATTCCAACTTCATTTTATCCTCTTTCAAAGGTGAGAGAGCTCTAGGGAAAGTCTCCAAAGGTTCTTACAAGTGTTCTTGAGGTGTTTTGGTGCTTCAACAACAACACATCAACACACAACCATCACAAACAAGGTAAATCTCTCATTCTTTCTTCCATTTTCATCTTCTCATGCTTGCATTTCAATCAAAACCATGCTTTGCTTGTATCCAATGCTAGAAATCATGCTTAGGAATGCTTAGAAACATATTCCGTAGATTTCAAACACAATGCCATGCATAGACAACAAGTTCTAACATATTGGTGTTCATCTCGCAACGTTTTCATACCGAAATCGTTATCTTTAGAAAATTTTCGTTTTCTCACAAACCGCTTGAAATTTCTGCACGAAATCAAATGCTACATGCTCAAGATGATATTGTAGATAGGTCCATAAAATTTGATTTAACCAATTTCAACTTTTCAAAAATCCAATTTT
This sequence comes from Hakea prostrata, assembly GCF_041222555.1. NCBI lineage: Eukaryota > Viridiplantae > Streptophyta > Magnoliopsida > Proteales > Proteaceae > Hakea > Hakea prostrata. Next base: position 28,658,505 of record NC_142606.1, read on the forward strand.
GACCTAAATTGCAAAATCCCCAAATTTTCCTTCTTGCTGAATTTTTCGCTTTAGATCAAGTTTTCGATCGATTTTCCTCAAACAAACTTCATAGACATGAAATTCCAAGTATTGCGCACATGCTTGTATGTTCAAATCAAATATTCCCCAAATTTGAAATTTTCCAAAAAATTACGAAAATACCCTTTTGGCTCAAATCTTAAAGTATCACTAACTGGAAATGTCTCTTGTCTCTTTCACAGATACCCACTATGCAGAGGGGAGGACGAGGACGAGGTAGAGGTTGTGGTCGCATTGTAGGGGCACTTAGGGGCGGAGGTCGGGTTCCTTCGAGCCTAGACGGGAGGTTCGGAGACCGGACATGTTCAACACACCTCGGGCCGAGTTTTGTACGAGGCCTACTTCGATTCTTGTAACATCGAGTTGGGACGTCTACTTCACCTACGCCAGCTCGAGTCTTTAGGATTCGGCGAGAGATTCGACACGTTGCGGTGGACTCATCTCTTCAGCGAGGATCTCGCCGGTATACCGGAGCTAGTGAGGTTGTTCTTCGGCAACCTTACCTACACGAGAGGAGGCTCGAGGTCAAGGACATCCACTTAGACTTGTCCTCGGGAGCGGGGTCTTCAAGACTCAGATTCGCTTTTCCACCCGAGCACCTTGGCTGAGATCTTGCGGGTTCCTTACTATCCACGGCAGTGTGTGTGGATACTGCGGGAGCAGATTTGGACAGCCATCTAATGACGTACGAGCTTCGCGAGATATGCTCTACACTATGGGATAGTCGTCGATGCTTCACTCCGTGGACCAGTGGACGGATGACGGATCCTCGCATGGATTATCGGTCGCATAGTCGGCCGAAACATTATGCCGAAGGCGGGACATCACCATCGGGTCACGGTGATGGAGGCCTTAGTCATCTACCGCATCTACATGGGCTTCGAGATCGATCTCTCCTACATCATTCAGCGGGTCATCTTGGACTTGGTTCTGCGGCCTAGCATGCGGAACCTTTGCTATGGGAGGCTGCGACCTTGATCTTCGGGCATTTCGGGGTGAGTTTCGAGGATACACCGGTGGACACTGGTTCACGGGGGATACTCTATCGGGACTCGGGACCATTCGTCGGATGAGGCTGCAGCGATGCGAGAGATCTCTGGTCCGGAGGGTGAGGATGATGAGGAGTCGGGGGATGAGGATCGGGAGTCGGAGGATGGAGGAGAGGATATCGG